>NW_026975609.1:0-28315 GCF_030014295.1 Loxodonta africana
CCAGCAGATTTTCCAGACTGAGATGCACTAGGAAGAAAAGGCTAGCTATCTACTTCTGAAAAGTCAGCCAAAGTGAACCCGATGGATGGCAATAGTCCGATCAACACCCGATTATGGGAATGGCGCAGGACTGGGCAGCATTTTGCCCGGGGTAGCCGTGTGTTAGGTGACTTAATGGCATCTAACAACAACGATGTGTTTGAGGGTCCATTCTTCATTTATGCTGTTTGTTTTATTCAAAAAGTTTTTTTTCCTTTATTTATGTTGTCTGTTTTATTCAAAAAGTTTTGTCATTATTAAGATAATAATTGGAACAAAAAACTGGCTGGCAAGCCCAAAATAACTGTGGGGAGTTTACTTTCATGACCAGGATTTTGGACCCATGCTTCCTACTTTTGAGACCAGGGAAAAATAAATTAATCTAACCCTCCAGTCCTTCATCTGCAAATCTGAAACAGTGACAGTTTACCTCATTTAATTGTTGTGACATTCCATGAGGAAATGCACATCCAGGGTTAACATAGGACTTGGGACATTGTTTGCTACAGTTATAAAAATCCTTGTTATGTCTGAGTTACTCCATCTATATCATGCAGATGTGAAGTAAGAGTCATTTTGGCTTGGAATTGTTTTGGATTGAATTGAAGAAATGAACATACTAGTGCCAGGCCAGAATATTGGACAGGTGGGTATGTAACAGAGAGTGTACCTTTGACAAAGGGGAAGGTTTGCTAATTCTGGGAACACCACATTGAGGTAGACAGAAAAATGTGACAATGGATCTAAAAGTACTCTGAGCTCTCTGCAATTACCCACTTTATACAACTAGAAAATAAATGGGAATACGTTTTTATCCTCTTTTAAATTGTACAGAAATATTATAGACAACTAGAAGTTTATCTGACCTACATACCCTCTTGTACTTTGGTAGTGTGGAATTACACAGAATTGAATTCACTTGGGAACAACTGCCTTTTTGATGTGAAATACAGATAATATTTTCTCTTTTTACCTGCTATTTTAAAAAATTTTGATTGAATTTTGAGACATTATTGAATTTGTGGCAAGTTTCATGGTATCTATTACAATTCTTATAACACATTGAATATTAAACGCATGAGAACACATTGTAAAATTAATAATCAAGTAACCTAATAGCCTTGGAATAATTAAATTTACCATGGTCATGAGTGTTTCCTCTATGTTCAAAATAAATTCATAGAAGGTAGACAGACAGAGGACAGACAGAAAAATCTCAAGGAACACAGAAAACATGTCACTTATGCTGAAAAATGAAGACTGATATGTAATGATATTTTTGTTCTTTGGTATGAAATAAGTAACATTACATTACATGTGAGTTATGGGAAAATACTAATTTTACTTTCAAAATATTTTGGTAGGAAACATCTATGTATGGCCAATAACAATATAATAATGATAATAATCAATAACTTTTTAGAGCTATCTTCTTGTGCATGCATTCTCCAATGTACTTATATACATTTTATTTTGTAGTTATCAAATAATCCTATAGTGGATACTATTATGTCATCTCATTTTGCACATAATGAAACTGAGGTTTAAGCATATTGCTCAAATTTATCCAACTACTAAACAGTGGCATAGGTATTCAAACTCCAGAAACCTGGCCATTAAATATGTACTTCTATGTTCAGACAACCTTCAGATGAATACAGCTACCAGTTTAAATGTTTATTATTAGATTAGTCATGTAACTTTTTTGAACTTCGTAATTTATACTGATTAAATGTGAAATATACATATATTTCACATTATATGAACTGTTTGTCCAGCGAATAGAATGCCTGATATGATAATATTTTCAAATACAGTTAATTTAAAATAATTTCATCTTAAATTTAAATCTACAGAAGACTTTCAAAATCATATTCATTGAATCTTGGCATCTGAGAAACATTGGAAAGCTGCCCTTAAGCTCAGGGCCTTAGCAGGTGGTTATCAAATCGCCAAAGCAGAGAATGAGCCAGATGGAAACAATTGAAAACAGTGCTCCAGTACAGCTGTCTACCAAAGTCTGTGAATTTTCCCAGTCTAGAAACAAGGAGAGTGGCTCATAGGAAAGTAAGTGACCTTCCCCAAATATAACGCGTATTTGTGAACAAAATATGGACAGGTCTTTAGAGTTCTGACTCCTAGTCTTCATGTTATTTAAGCAACTCGTAACTTGTATGTCTATACCCAGTGTGCCCTGACCCAGGGCCGGCTTAAGTGAATGAACTTTGCGTGTCAGGACCTCCAGTTCAGCAGCAGCCAGAGACACAGACCTGTCCATCCACCCAATGCAGTGAGAAACGCTAACAAAGAAAATAGATTAGAAAAGGAAAATGTTTCCTTAAAAATAGAAAGTCATATTAATTTAAAAAGTAATAGGAAAACACAGCTTACCTGAAACTAATAGGAAAGTGAATACATTATTTAAAAAAAAAAAAATCTACAGACACAGACTACTTTACACCTATGTTTTAGTGGCCTTTAAGAACACTGATTATCCCTCTTTTGTTTAAAAAAAAAAAATCAGAGACTACAAATTAAAAGATGAACTATAGCAAGACATTTTGTGAGTTTAATATGTTTAATATTCATGCATGCAAAGACAGTACAATGTAATATTAAATCAACAATGATCATAGATTCAAACAACTTATATACCAATAACAAGTTGTTTGATCCAAATAACATTGAAATTGTTTAAAATGGTAGCCTATTAATGAAATGCAGAACATTAATATTAAATTATTAATATCATATAAGTATCCCAAATATATGTAATATAAAATGCAAAACTTCAGTCCAAAATAACAAAAATGTCAAATGTATAAAATCAACTGGAGAAGATATTCACAATGCATATAAATAACAAGTTATAAAGATATATAAATTAAATATATAAATTACAAAATACATGGGGAATTCTTTAAATTATTAAGAAAAAGCCAAACAATCTAGAAACCATGAATTAGAGATATTCACAGTTTGCAGAAGAAATCCAAGAGGTCGATGAATAGATTAAAAGAGTTTCTGCCATGTAACTTAAGTGACATGCAATTTAAATTTATTTTCACACTTACATGATTGCTGTTAATTATCGCATCTAACAGTAAAATATGTGGAGGAATTATCACACAAATTGACAGTTGACTGGAGTGTAAAAGGTGGAGATGCAATTATCTTAAACCCAAAATATTCTAGTGAAATATTTACTTGAGAAAATATTGCCACATGCACAAGGATATGGGTTATGTTAACAAAAGATTGGAAAGAAGCTAAGTATTCTTAAATAAAAAAAAAAATAAATATATATATACATCTATATTTATATATATAAATTGCATATCTATGATGTAATAAAATTTGGCAGTAGTTAAAAATATATTAAACTGAATATATATTTCACTCAAAATATATATATTTGAGGGAACAAAGCATAAAAGAATGATATGTTCACTATTATAGCATATTTATATCAATTTTGAAAAATGGAACATCTACATATTTTATTGATATGAAAGTCAATGTTGGTATATACTAAGAATCAAAAAATTTTAATATGTATTAAAGGTGTGAAGATCATAGACCATTCACAAAATTTGCAATGTTTTCCAAATAAATTACAGAAAAACTAAAAAAGGATTTACTACACCACAGATTATGAATGAAGTCCAAACATAATACTGTTGGTAATCCTGAATTCACAGCTCTCTCTGACAATTTGAATTTGTGAGCAAAAGACACCACCTACCTAAGTATAATAGGTGAATCCATTTACATGTGCATCCATTCCTACCACCAAAAATACTCAGACGTAAAAGAAACGGAAGTTATAGGTTCTAGTGAAAAGAGGAGCTATTCTGAAAGTGAATGAGTACCTGTATATTTTACCTGTGGGAGATGTTGGACCTCAGGTTCATTATATGAGAATATCATTTGGATAAGTCATAATCAGTGGATTAGTTTTTGTCTTCTACTTTTAGAAGTATAAGATTATTGATGTCCAAATTTATGTGAAAATTGCATGCAATACAAATTATGTTCATTTATGAAATTATTAACTTTTTTGAATGGATAAAACCCAAACACCTGTGCTGTCAAGTCAATTCTGACCCTATAGGACAGAGTAGACCTGCCTCATTGAGTTTCCAAGGAGTGGTGGTGAGTTTGAACTGCCAACCTTTTGGTTAGCTGCCGAAAGCTTAACCACTGTGCCACCAGGGCTCCCTTAGAATGGATATATTATGTATTAAATTAAAATCAGCAGCATTGTTTGAGAACATAATACATAAAAGTTTAAATGTTGAGGGGGTTCTAAACTTAATGAGATGTAGGCACCATGATCAGGAAAGCAAGTCATGATAATATAAATGATATGGCGATGGGTACAGTAGTATCTGTGGTGGCTGAAAGCCTAGTGTGTTTAGAGCACAGGCTGCATGTAAGTGTGGAATAGAGAATTTTTGCTTTTGTTTTTTCCCCATCAAACTTAGTTTTATCAGTTGTAATTTATTTGTCTTGATATTGAAGAAAATCATGTGAGAATCCATTAAGCAAATATCTAAAACACATGCAAAAGTAATAACTATAGGCATATCACCTCAATACCTACTAAAGTGCATAAATCTGAATTTCCTTCAATATAGAAATACCCAAAGTGTAAAGAACTCGGATTGCATAAGTAATATTTCTTAACACCATGAGTAAATTACGTGTGGCACACTGACAAATTATTAAAAAACAATAGAGGTGTAAGTTGTACTACTGTACATGTATGTTATCTAATTTTGTGTGAATAAAAAATAATGTATAGTAACAGCAGAGATGGATAGTACTATGCTATGGCAAAAATCTTGTTTGTAAGTGAAAGATTAAAGTAGCAATTAGCCCTCCAAGTCTGAGATTTCCCAAGTCATTTGATCAAGTTTTCATAAAGATATGTACAAGCTTCCTTTAAAAAAAAAAAAAAAATTTTTTTTTTTTTCCTTTTAAACAAATCTTATTTCTGCGTCATTTTACATCTTTCAGGCACCAGTAGAGCCATGGTCAATGCAAACGGCACCACAGGAATAAACTTCATTCTTCTAGGGCCTTTAACCACACACAGATCCACCTATTCCTGTTTGCCATGGTGCTTATGATCTTCATCACCTCACTGATGGGCAACACCCTTATGATCATTCTCATTCATGTGGACCCTCAACTCCACATGCCCATGTACTTCCTGCTTAGCCAGCTTTCTTTCATGGAGATGATGCTGGTCTCCACCATCGTTCCCAAAATGGCAGCCAACTACCTGATGGACACTAGGTCTATCTCTCCCACTGGCTGTGGAGTCCAGATCTTCCTGCTTCTCACTCTGGGAGGGAGTGAATGCTTCCTCTTAACGGCCATGTCCTATGACCGCTATGTGGCCATATGTCACCCACTGTGCTACCCCATTCTCATGAGTCAGAAGCTCTGTTTACTCGTGACGTCAGGTTCCTGGCTCCTGGGAGGGATCGATGGGCTGATGCAGGCTGGTGCCACTTTGAGCTTCCCTTACTGTCACTCACGGGAAATCAATCACTTTTTCTGTGAAGCACCATCACTGGTACGCCTTGTCTGTGCTGACACCACGATTTTTGAGTTTTTCATATATGTCTGCTGCATTCTGATGCTCTTGATCCCTTTGTCTCTCATTTTGGCCTCATACAGCCTTATCCTGGCTGCAGTGCTCTGCATGCGGTCAGCTGGAGCTGGGAAAAAAGCCTTTAAGACCTGCTCCTCTCACCTGGTGGTTGTGGGACTCTTCTATGGCACCATCATGTTCATCTACATGAGGTCCAAATCTAACGATTCAGAGGACCATGATAAGGTGGTCTCAGTGTTTTATACCATCTTCACACCTGTCTTGAACCCCCTTATATACAGTGTGAGAAATAAAGAAGTCAAGGGTGCCTTGAGGAGGTGGCTGGAGAGACATTTTATGTGATATCAATGCTGAGCATAATTTGCCAAAAGGGCAGCAACCAAACTGGATACAGGTTACATTTCTAAAATATTGTTTTGCTATTTTGTTCATCCCATTTAAATTCTTCTTTTTGTGTTATCAAGTTATTTTGCTCTTACTTTGCCAATCTGGCTCCATTGTTCCTATATGATTGTTTTTATATATGGTAAACTAATTAAAAATTATATTTGTCCTCCTGTTATAATTTGCAGTGGTGTTTTTGCTCTGAAATTAGGGCTCTGGCAATAAGTATGAGTGACTGAGTTTCTAAATAGCATATGATAATTGTATAATTTGTATTTTTTGATAAATAATGGAAATCATTAATTTTGATGGGGATAATACCTTTTGAAAACTAAATGTAGATCCTAAATCACATAATGAAGATAAAATAAATTCAAATGAAATAAGGACCCAATGTGACCATCAAACATAAAATACGTAAGAAGACATCAAGAAATATTTGCAAAATGTTGCTGAGGGAAGATTTGTTAAAGAAACTTCCAGACAGAATATAAAAATGCTAATTGGCTTTTCATGACCTATGTTAAAACATAAGAGTAGAGAGATGAGCTGAAGAAAAAAATATATTGTGTACAAAGGAGTCAGTACACAGTGGATTCAAAAATAAAACTTTCTCTCAGCAAAGAAGTCTCAAATTAAGAAAGGGCCTCAGGCCAAAGATCCAACACAAGTTGTGACTCTAAAATCATTTATTAAGGCTTCAGGACGATTTAAGACACTGTACAAAAAAAAAAAAAAAACCTTAAATAAACATCCAAAGAGACAAAAGACCTTCTATAAATCTTGAGAGTCTTGTAGATTCTCTTTAGTTAAAAATATATAGGACTACTAAAATGTTTCAGGGCACTGTAGTGCAGCAGAGTCACAGGAAGCCCAAGGTTGGTAGTTGTGGGTTTTGTCTAATGGAGTAAATTCCAGTAAGATTCATGAAAAACTCACAATGTTTGCAAGCATGTTTTTCTGACAGAAATATCACTAGTTTGGTCTAAGGAGTAAGCTGATTGAGGTGACTACTCAGTTTTCTCATGGTAGAGCAAGGGTGACTCAGAAAGCAGAGGCAAAAATCATGTAGAATAATTCCCAGAGAATCACACTGAATCTTAATTAAGGAGCTGGCAACAATTTCCACCAGAATTTTAGAATTGCAAGTGACTGTATGCTACCCCATTCCCTATTTTAAGAAATGTCTTAAGAGTAATTGTGTTGGTGCAATTATATAATCCCCATGCTGTGACAAAGAGAGAAACCAAGACTTCTAGTGCACATCCCCAGCTGAGAGCCCAGCCAAATTCAAAGCCATTTTTTTCAGTCCTTGGTGGCACATCATGCAAGTGTATCTTTCGCCTTCCAGTTGAGCCACTTCCACTGATGAAGCGTGGAGTAGAGGTGAGCTGTCCCTGATGAAACCTGCTGAAATTGCAAATTCATTTGCAAAATAAATAATTGTTGTTTTAAACTGCTGTGCTTTGTGGATACACACACACACACACACACATACACACATATACACACACTGGAATAGTGCTCAGGTGAATATATGTGTTATCTAAAACCCATAATAAAGATATGAACTACATTTGAATAAAAGGGGTTATAATTCTCTTTCCCTACTTCATATAATCTGGAACCACTGTTCTGAAAATAATATTTTTATCTGTTTAGAATTATTTTATATTACAGAGAAGTCTTACCACTTCGGCTTTGATTAAAGTTTTAAGATGTTCTAGAAGTGAAAAATCAAAAACAATGTGGTTGAGGAAAACCACTTAGATTTTTCTGTGAGAGGGCCAGGGGTTGCCGTCTGGGATCAGTCAACTAAGAACATGTACCTTGGGTAAGTTAGCTTCTCTGATATACAGCTATTCTGTCTATAAAAACAGCATTCCTAAAATTAAAAATATATGTATTATCAAGATTAATTTAAGTTAGTAATGTGAAAATAACATGACAGAGACTTCAGTGCCTGGAAACATGGCAGATGAGGTATCATAACCAACACACAGAGCTAGTTGAATAGATAGATAGACAGACTTGGAAACAGATTATAGGCATGTGGATCTAAGTTTTTCTTTCATGCATTAAAGAACTGCATATATATACCACAGACACACACATACACAAATAAAAACAGTAATTAGAACAATAAGGCAGAAGGAAATAGCTTCTTTACCAGAATGTTAGTCAAAGCAAATAAAAAAACAATGCTGTATCAACTTTCATGGCTCTGTGTTTCATGGACAACAGGAGATAAACTACAAGGCCCCTAAAGGTGAGGATTCAGAAGAACTCTGAATAAACCAGGGAATGTAAGGGACAACACAATTCTGTCTGAGTTAGCTAGAAATTAACCTCCCAGCTCCTCAAGTAGGTCCAGGAAATCTGCAGAAAATTCTTTCTCAGTGAATGGCACCAAGTAGAGTGGCTGAGAACTCGGTCAAGAACTTGTAGGTCACATAAAAAGCCCGTAATTGTCTGCTGGAGAGAGAGGTCCCATGGAGCAGCATTGCGGCACTAGACATGGGAGTGAAGAAGTATTCTTGGACATCCAGCCCAATAGGTTTTCAGATGACTCCAGCCAGTATCTGATTGCAACTTCAAAATGGACATTCTAGCAGAGAACCAACCCACTCAACCCAGAATCCTGGGGAGATAATAACATTGTTTTAAACTGCCAAGTTTTGTGGTGTTTTGTTAGACAGCAATAGCTGTGAAGATATGAGTTAAAATATATAATACCTTTTATTGTTTGAGTAGATGAAGTTGTAATAAAATTAGTTTTTGATTAATTAAGTGTATGGTACATTGTCCTAGATTATCACTAAACATAAAGAAGTAAAGTGCATATTGTCTTAAATGACACAAAGAAATCGTGAAAGGCAAAAAAATAATCAATCCAAAGAAGACAGGAATGAGATGAAGGGGGGACACAGAGAAGATAAGTAACTAAAAATCACTACATTGAATAATATAAAGTTTTTTTTAATTTAAAATAAAAAAACTAATAAGCTGAAAAACATAAGTTTTTCAGCAAATGTAAATAGTCTAAATATTCCGAGCAAAGAATCTAGACTGGAGAAAACCTTTTCGTATTTTAATTGTTGTTGTTAGGTTCCTTCATGTGGGTTCCTACTCAGAGCAACCCTATGTGCATCATAATGAAACACTGCCCCATTTTGCCCCAACCTAACTATCATTTCTATGTTTGAGCCCATTATTGCGGCCAGTGTGTTAATCCCTCATTTTTGCTGACCCTCTACTTCACCAAGCATGATGTCCTTCTCCAGGGACTGGTTCCTCCTTATAATATGTCCAAATTACATGGGACGAAATCTCGCCATCCTCGCTTCTAAGGAGCATTCTTGCTGTACTTCTTCCAAGACAAATTTGACCATTCTTTTGACAGTCCATTTTATATTCAATATTTTCCACCAACACCGTGATTCTAAGGCATCGATTCTTCTTTGGTCTTCCTTACTCGTTGTCCATCTTTCACATGCAGAAGTGGCAAAAGGCAACTGAAAATACAATGGCTTGGGTCAGGTGCACCTTAGTCCTCAAAGCGACATTTTTGCTTTTTAACACTTTAAAGAGGGCTTTTGTAGCCAATTTGCCAAATGCAATACATCCTTTGATTTTTTGACCGCTGCTTCCACTGGAGTTAATTGTAGATCAAAGTAAAATTAAATCCTTGACAACGTCAGTATTTTCTCCATTTATCACGATGTTGGTTACTGGTCCAGTTTTGAGGATTTTTGTTTTCTTTATTTTGAGATGTAATTCATACTGAAGGCTGACGTCTTTGATCTTCATCAGCAAGTGCTTCAAGTCCTCTCTACTTTCAACAGGCAAGGCTGTGTGTTCTGCATATTGCAGGTTGTTAATGAGTTTTTCTCTAATCCTGATGCTGCCTTCTTCATATAGTCCATCTCAGATCATTTGCTCAGCATACAAATTGAATAAGTATGGTGAAAGGATACAATCCTGATGCACATCTTTTCTGACTTCAAACTAAGCAGTGTCCCATTGTTGTGTTCCAGTTACTGCCTCTTGGTCTATGTAGAGAATCCGCATGAGCAAAATTAAGTGTCCTGGAATTCCCACTCTTTGCAATGTTATCCAAAATTTGTTATGATCTACTCAGTCAAATGCCTTTGAATAGTCAATAATTAACACAGAAAGATCTTTCTGTTCCACAGTCAGCCCCTGGCCTTGTTCTGACTGATGATATTGAGCTTTTCCTTTGTCTCTTTCCATAGATGTAGTCGTTTTGACTTCTGTGTATTCCATCTGGCGAGGGCCATGTGCATAGTTGCCGTTTATGTTGGTGAAAAAAAGGTATTTGCAATGAAGAAGTCATTGGTCTCGCAAAACTCTATCATTCAATCTCCGGCATTGTTTCTATCACCAAGGCCATATTTTCCGACTACCAATTGTTCTTCTTTGTTTCCAACTTTCACATTCCAATCACCAGTAATTACCAATGCATCCTGATTGCACGTTCAATCAATTTCAGACTACAGAAGCTGAAAAAAATCTTCAATTTCTTCAACTTTGTTCTTAGTGGTTGCTGCGTAAATTTGAATGATAGTCATATTAACTGGTCTTCCTTATAGGCCTATGGATATTATCCTATCACTGACAGCACTGTACTTCAGGATAGACCTCGAATTGTTCTTTTTGACCATAAATGTAACACCATTCCTCTTCAAGTTGTCATTTCTGGCGTAGTAGGCTATGTGTTGTCCGATTCAAAATGGCCAATACCAGTCCATTTCAGCTCACTAATGCCTAGGATATCGATGCTTATGTGTTCCATTTCGTTTTTGAAGATTTCCAAAATTCCTAGATTCATACTTCGTATATTTCAGGTTCCAAGCATTAGTGGTATTTTCAATTGCCTCATATGCATGTGAAAGATGGACAATGAATAAGGAAGACTGAAGAAGAATTGATGCTTTGGAATTGTGGTGTTGGCAAAGAATATTTAATATACCAAAAGAACAAACAAATCTGTCTTGGAAGTAGTACAGCCAGAATGCTCCTTAGAAGCCAGGATGGTGATACTGCATCTTACATACTTTGGCCATGTTGTCAGAAGAGATCAGTCCCTGGAGAAGGACATCATGCCTGGTAAAGTACACGGTCAGCTTAAAAGAGGAAGACCCTCAATGAGATGGATCGACACAGTGTCTGCAACTATGGGCTGAAGCATAACAACGATTGTAAGTATGGCACGGGGCCAGACAGTGTTTCTTTCTGTGGTACATAGGATCGCTATGAGTCGGAAGCGACTCCACTGCACCTAATAACAACAACAATAAACATCTTTCTGGTATTCTCAGCTTTTAGCCAAGATCCACTGGACATCAGCAATTATATCCCTCCTTCCGTGTCATTTTCTTTATTTTTTTTCTTTCAAATCAGGATTTTTCTATTTTAATATTTATTTAACCACAACTTATTTTTAAAAAAGAAAAGAAAAGAAAGGGAACATATATCTGTGTACCCAAAGCCTAGCACACAGAGCACATATTTCTTGTAGATCAGAGTCATTATACATGGTTGTCTGCCCAATGGATCAGAATCAAGTCATACAGAAATACAGCTGTATATGGCTTCAGTATGTCATATCTTCTTTGACAAGGCAAGTGATGGAACTTACCATTGTGCCAGTTGGGTAGTGCTCACATAGTTCATCTGAAGAGTTAGTGTTTCTTACTCTTTGGTCTGCCATCCCAATGATCCAGATCTTTCTTCATTATAATACCCTGATTCCATTATTCTTTGAAATCCTTCCACTGGCTATATACTTACATATTCAAATTTATCTCTCTAGGTTTATAGTCTCAGTCTTCTTCAATACATTTAATCAATTAATATATAAAAACAGAACCACCGTGGCCAGAAGTAGAACTGAAGTTAATGTAACAGTGGTTAAGAATTTCAACCTAGGTTTACATTCCTACCCATTACTATCCACAGGACTCTGGATGTGATAATAGCACCTACTTCATGGGGTTAATACGGGCATGGAATGAGCAATGTATGAAAAGTACTTGGTACTGTTCCTGACAGTGCACAATAAATGTTGTAATTATAATTAACAATGCACATGTTATAATTGTTATTATGTGATAGCAATGATGGAAATAACAGTAATTCCCAAATGTTATCAGGTAGATATTTTGATTTTTCTCTTTTTTTTTTTAATTATGTTTTAGATGAAGGTTTACAGAGCAAATTAATATCTCATTAGGCAATAAATACACATACTGTTTTGTGACATTGGTTGCCAACCCTAGACCATGTCAACATTCTACCCTTGTTAACCTTGGGTTCCCCATTATCAGCTTTCCTGTTCCCTCCAGCCTTCTCATCCTTGCCCCTGGGTTGGTGTGCCCATTTAGTCTTGATTTGTTTTACGGGTCTGTCTAAATTTTGGCTGAAGGGTGAACCTTCGGAGTGACTTCAGTACTGATTTAAAAGGACACTTAGGGGCCATACTCTCGAGGTTTCTCCAGTCTCTGTCAGACCAGTAAGTATGGTCTTTTTTTGTAAGTTATAGTTTTGTTCTGCATTTTTCTCCAGTTCTGTCCTGGACCCTCTATTGTGATCCTTGTCAGAGCAGTCGTTGGTGGTAGCTGGGCACCATCTAGTTATGCTGGACTCAGTCTGGTGGAGGCTGTGGTAGTTGTGGCCCATTAGTTTCCACATCCTTTTCTGAATCGGCTTGAATTTCTGGCAGTTTCCTGTTGATGTACTGCTGCAGCCATTTTTGAATTATCTTCAGCAAAATTTTACTTGAGTGAAATTTTAAGGAGGCATATTTAAATATAAAGACAAAGAATATATGAAATTTAAAAGGTCAAAAAGATACGTAAGACAAATATTAATTAAAAGGAAATATGGTTTAGCTATAAAATATTAAACAAAGCAGATTTTAAGAAAAAAACTCTAGATATGAAGATGCTCACACACACCATATAAGACAGGCTCTATTTTTTGGATTATTAGCTTGGAGTCCTGGTGGTGCAGTGGTTAAAAGCTGACACTTATCAAAAGGTTGGCAGTTCAAATCCACCAGCTGCTCCTTGAAAATCCTACAAGGCAGTTCTGCTTCACCCTATAGGGTTGCTATGAGTTGTAATTGACTCAACATGATTGGTTTTTATTTTTTCATATTAGCCAGCATGTTTTGTAATGCGCCTTGGTTTTCAGATACTTTCACTGACTTTATTTGACTCTATACCAAGGAGAACTACATTTCCCAAGATCCTTTGCCAGCATATTTCTTGTAGGAAATCACAATGTAAGACTGTCAGAAGATTAGAAAGGCTATAGGACAGAAGTCAGCAAATTTCTCCTTGTCTCTTTCCCCACTTCAACTATAGTTCCTGGAAGTAACCGTGGCTCGCCATGATTTCACTTTGAATAAATAGCCACTCTCTTCATGGTTTCAAATATTGTCTGCTGGTCCTCACCTTGGTTCTGGGTTCTGCATGAGGGCCCCACCCATGGGGTCCTGGAAGCCACCTTGTCCTGCTGTTTGACAGTTTTCTGGGTGTTGGAAGCAACATACTGATGGGAGTCTCTAAGTTGATTCAGCTTCCCTTGTTTGGTTCCTTGATTCCTTCATCTCCTATTGAAGTACTTATCTGAATTCTGTTCTCTCTTTTGAAATAGCTAGTGATCTCTCTCCTGATAACTGATTTTTAGATGAGGAAATTAGGCTTAGAAAAAAGTTTTTGAAAGAGACAACCTACTGGAGACATTTTCTTCTCATGATGATGGAAGAAACAATAGAGAAATACGAAAATATAATATCGCTGAAACTCTAGGCTTGGAAGTGGTATACAGACACTTTCAGCCACATGCTATTGAGCAAACTTTATCAAATCACTAGGTTAACACGTGATGGAGTGAAGAAGTGTGCTCCTCATGTGATCAGCAGAAGGCAGTAAATACTTGTCAAATGATAGTCTCTTTATCACAGACTCCAAACACCATGGGCAGAAAGTTAGTTGAAAAAACTCTTTAGCAACCATAAGAGTATATTCCACAATTATCATGGCAGATAGGAAACCCTGGTGGCGTAGTGGTTAAGTGCTATGGCTGTTAACCAAAATGTTGGCAGTTCGAGTCCACCAGGCGCTCCTTGGAAACTCTATGGGGCAGTTGTACTCTGTCCTATAGGGTCGCTATGAGGCAGAATCGACTCAACAGCAGTGGGTTTTTTGGGGTTTTGCATCATGGCAGATAAGGCAATATGAATCTTTTAAAAAGCATATCTCAGAGAGAAGATCCAGAGGCTATGCTATCAAAAAAATGAATGTGAAAACTACTCCAAGGAGGCAGAAAAGTGGCCTTATCAGTGACTATTCCTCATCAGAAATATAGTCGGCCTTTAAATGTCTGCCTAATGGAATTTCAGAATTTCTGGGGACCCACGATTCTTGTGGATATCTCATTCTTTCTTTCCTAATACCAGTGTTTATTTCCGTTATCCTGTCCCTGTCCAACCAAGACATGCTGGATATTTGGATAACTGGGAAATTTAGATAATTCACAGGTCATCAGATAAAAGATGGACCTTATTGGTGACTGCTTATCACCAAGAGATCCTGGGCTTTGAGCTTATTCCATGACTGAACGGGACATTTGGTTGTCTCCTTTGGAGAGGAGCTGGGACCCAGATGGGTGAACTACTTGATTAGGAATGTTGGTTAATCATCTGATCTTCATCCTTCCTGGCTCAAGTTTAGATTGCACTTCCCTTTTCTCTGAAGTTAGGTGTGGACTGTGAAACATTAGTGCAAGTGGCATGCATAACCCATGGCAAGAATTAAGAGCCAGCGAGTGAAATTCCATGTTCTTTACGTCTCGGAAACTATGGGGCAGTTCTACTCTGTCCTATAGGGTCGCTATGAGTCGGAATCGACTCGACGGCACTGGGTTTTGGGTTTTACACCTTCCATAAATTGCTGTTGCTTCACAATGAGGGAAGCACCATCAGCCTGTGTCCCTGAGGGAGGACAAATCCCAAGATAACATGCAGCGTGATCCAGAAATCCACTATTGTGGTTTTATGATAGAGTTTTTTTTAATCACTGGTGTTATACCACAGCATAAACTAGAATATTATAACTAATTGCCCACATTCTAGACAAAAATTCATGTTTGTGATTCCACTCATCTAAAATTAACAAAATCTTGTCATTCCAGTGAGAAATTTGGGAATGTAGCTAAGTACACAGAGGGTAAAATTTCAGTGTTGAAGGGGAATTAGATTTGTGTATAAGTGGTAAAGACCAATGTTAAAATAATTTGGTAGTTTTTAAAATTTTTTTCTAACAAAATAAGACATAGACTCTGAAGTAACCCAATCTTCAAAAATACTGATATAGGATAGATGGAAATTACATAGGGGAATACAAAATAAATTCTTTTGTTCTTCTCATATTTTATAGAATAATCTCAGAAATTATACTTTTCATTAAGATTTCTGCCATTTTATTTTCATATCAAAAATATTTGAAAGGTAAAAATAAATATATCCTTCCAGCTTTCAAAAATAATCACTGAGTGTATCACAATAAACTGTTCTCTTAATTTGTTTTATTTCTGGGAGTATGCAATAAAATTGCCAAGGAAAACAATAAGGCATCAGCCAATATACTGGATTATGCAATGCTGAGTATATTCCTCAGCCTCCCTCAGAGGATGCACATGACCCCTTCCCTCACGAAAGTTGTTCTCACTTGTAAATTACTTTCACAGAAAAACAAACAAATATTTCTAATGCTAAGAAAACGTGGCTGTAGGCATCAGATGATAGTGGGTAAAAAAAAAAAAAGTGGGTAGAGCATCAAAAATCAGAAAAAAAGTATTTCCTTTTTATTAGATGAAATAAATTTCTAAATGTTCACCATCACTACTCATTTTTCTTTTGGTATCTGGAGACCATAAACATCACTATTCATGGCACCATGACCTGCACGGTGACTAATAAATGATAAGTGTTTGATAACCTAACTGTTGAACTAAATAATATGTAAATTGATGGCTATATTTTCTTTTTTTATGTTGCATAAAGTAAGTTCCCTAAAACCCGTTGCCATCGAGTGGGTTCTGACTCCGACCAACCCTATACGACAGAGTAGAACTGCGCCATAGGGTTTCCAAGGAGTACCTGGTGGATTTGAACTGCTAACCTTTTGGTTTGCAGCTGTAGCTCTTAACCGCTATGTTTCCAGGGTTTCCAAAGTGAATCCACGGTCTTATATCAAAACTTGCTACTACATTCTGCAAATTGTATTTCCAGGCTTGGAGTGGATAAGAAAAGAAATTATAAACAAGAAATTTAAACATGGACTCATTGAGAAAAAATGTATATATATATATACATAGTCCAATCAAATGAATTATTTGCAAGGGAAAAAGAATTAATATTTTGTTATAAAAGCTATGATTGGCAATAAATTTACTTTAAGTGAAATCATAATAGCAAGATATAAAATTGTTCTAAATTGAAATTTTTAAGCTTATTTTAAAAATCATAAACAGAGTGAGGGTAATGGGGAAGTTATGGTATATGAAGCTTTTCAGAAGTAAATATTTAGAAAATGTGTATGGATAACAATTCTTTTTTTTAATATTAAGTATTCTTTTTATTGTGCTTTAAGTGAAAGTTTACAATTCGAGTAAGTTTCTCATACAAAAACTTATACAGACATGGTTAAGGTGATCCTAGTTGCTCTCCCTACAATGTGACAGCACTCTCCTTCTTTCTCCCCTGTGTATTTCCTGTGTCCATTCATCCAGTTCCTGTCCCCCTCTGCCTTCTCATCTCGCCTCCAGAGAGCTTTACCCACACAGCCACAATGTGTCTACTTGAGCTAAGAAGCACAATCCTCACCAGTTTCATTTTATGTCTTATAGTCCAGTCTAACCTTTGTCTGCAGAAGTGGCTTCAGAATGGTTTTAGTTTTGGGCTAACAGAGAGTCCAAGGGCCATGACCTCTGGAGTCCTTCCAGTGTTCAGTCAGACCGTTTAGCCTGGTCTCTTTTACTAGAATTTGAGGTCTGCATTCCACTTTTCTCCTGCTCCATCAGAGATTCTCTGTTGTGTTCCCTTAGAGTGCAGTCATTGGTGGTAACCGGGCACCATCTAGTTCTTCCAGTCTCAGGCTGTTAGAGTCTCTGGTTTAAGTGGCACTTTCTGTCTCTTGGGCTCATATTTCCTTGAGTCCTTGGTGTTCTTCATTCTCCTTTGCTCCAGGCGGATTGAGATCAACTGATGCGTCTTACATGGCCGCTTGCTAACTTTCAAGACCCCAGACACCACTCATCCAAGTGGGATGTGGAATACTTTCTTAATACGATTTGTTACGTCAGTTGACCTAGATGTCCCCTGAACCATGGTCCCCAGACCCCCACCCTTGCTACTCTGTCCCTCAAAGTGTTTCGTTGTATTCAGGAAACTGCTTAGCTTTTGGATTAGTCCAGTTGTGCTGACTTCCCCTGTATTGTGTGTTGTCCTTCCCTTCACCTAAAATGATTCTTGTCTACTCCGTAATTAGTGAATATCCCTCTTCCTCCTTCCCCATTCTCGTAATCATCAAAGAATGTTTTCTTCTGTGTTTAAACCTTTTCCTGAGTTCTTATAATAGTGGTCTCAAGCAATTTTGTCCTGCGACTGACTAATTTCAATCAGCATAATGCCTTCCAGATTCCTACATGTTATGAGATGTTTCATGGATTCATTGTTTTTCTCTGTTGTTGCATCGTATTCCATTGTGTGAATATACCATAATTTGTTTATCCATTATCCATTGGTGGGCACCTTGATTGTTTCCATCTCTTTGCTATTGTAACAGTGCTGCAGTGAACATGGGTGTGCATATATCTATTCTTGTAGGGCTCTTATTTCTCTACACTATATTCCAAGGACTGGGATTGCTGGATCGTATGGTACTCCTATCTTTTTAAGGAAACGCCAAATCGATTTCCTAAGTGGTTGTGCCATTTTACATTCCCACCAGCAATGTATAAGTGTTCCAGTCTCTCCACAACCTCTCCAACACTTATTATTTTGTGTTTTTTAGATTAGAGCCAGCTTCGTTGTGGTAAGATGGTATCTGATTGTAGTTTTGATTTGCATTTCTCTAAAGGCTATTGATCATGAGCGTTTCCTAACATAGCTGTTAGCCGCCTGAACGTCTTATTTGGTGAAGTTTCTGTTCATACCCTTTGCCCATTTTTTAATTGGTTTATTTGTCTTTTTGTTGTTGAAGTTTGGCAGTATCTGGTAGATTTTAAAGATTTAGACACTGATCGGATTTGTTGTAGCCAAATTTTTTTTCCCAGTCTATAGGTAGTCTTTTTACTCTTTTGGTGAGGCCTTTGGGTGAGGATAAGTGTTTCATTTTTAGAAGCTCCCAGTTATCGACTTTACCTTCCAGTGTTTGTGCATTGCTGGCAATGTTTTGTATACTGTTTATGCTATGTTTGAGGGCTACTAGAGTTCTTCCTATTTTTTCTTCCATGATCTTTATCATTTTAGATTTTATATTTAGGTCTTTGATCCATTTTGGGTTAGTTTTTCTGCATGGTGTGAGAGGTATGGGTCTTGTTTCATTTTTTTGCAGATGGGTATCCAGTTATTCCAGCACCATTTGTTAAAGAGACTGTCTTTTCTCCATTTAATGGACTTTGGGCCTTTGTTAAATACGAGCTGCTCATACGTGGATGAATTTATGTCTGAATTCTCAATTCTGTTCCATTGGTCTATGTACCTGCTGTTGTGCCAGTACCAGGCTGTTTTGACTACCCTGGTGTTGTAATATGTACTAAAATCAGGTAGTGTGAGGCCTCCCACTTTGTTCTAATTTTTCAGTACTGTTTTACTTATTTAGGGCCTCTTCCCTTTCCATATGAACTTGGTGATTTGTTTCTCCATCTCATTAAAAAATGCCATTGGAGTTTGGATCAGGCTTGCATTTATCTATAGATTGCTTGGAGTAGAATAAACATTTTCACAATCTTGAGTCTTCCCATTGAAGAACAAGGTATGTTTTTTCACTTACGTAGGTCTCTTTTGGTTTCTTGCAGTAGTGTCTCATAGTTTTCTTTGTATAGGTCTTTTATGTCTCTGGTTAGATATGTTCCTAAGTATTTAATCTTCTTGGGGCTATTGTAAATGGTATTCATTTCATGATTTCCCCTTCGACTTTCTCTTTGCTCATATAGAGGAATCCAACTGGTTTTTGCATGTTTACATGTTTATCTTGTATCCTGATACTTTGCTGAAATCTTCTATTAGTTCCAGTAGTTTTCTTGTGGATTCTTTAGGGTTTTCCGTGTATAAAATCATATCATCTGCAAATAGAGATAGTTTATTTCTTCCTTACCAATTTGGATGCTTTTTTTTTTTTTTCCCTAGACTAATTGCTCTGGCTAGGACCTCCAGAACAATGTTGAATAAAAGTGATGATAAAGGGCATCCTTGTCTGGTTCCCGTTCTCAAGGGGAATGATTTCAGACTCACTCCATTTAGGGTGCTGTTGGCTGTTGGCTTTACATAAATGTCCTTTATTATGTGGAGGAATTTTCCTTCTACTCCTATTTTGCTGAGAGTCTTTATCATGAATGGATGTTGGACTTTGTCAAATGCCTTTTCTGCATCAACCCATAAGACCATGTGGTTCTTGTCTTTTATTTATATGATGGATTACATTGATTGTTTTTCAAATGTTAAACCATCCCAGCATACCTAGTATGAATCCTACTTGGTCAAGGTGAATTACTTTTTCAATATGTTGTTGGCTAGAATTTTGCTGAGGGTTTTTGTGTCTAAGTTCATGGGGAATATTGGTCTGTAATTTTCTTTTTTTGTGGTGTCTTCACCTGGATTTGTTATGACGGTTATGCTGGCTTCATAGAATGAGATTGGGAGTATTCCATCCTTTTGTATGTTCTGAAATACCTTTAGTAGTAGTGGTGTTAACACTTCCCTGAAAGTTTGGTAGAATTCTCCAGTGAAGTCATCAGGGCCAGGGCTTTAATTTATTGGGAATTCTTAATTATCTTTTCAATTTCTTCTTTTGTTATAGGTTTATTTAGCTGTTCTACATCTGTTTGTGTTAGATTAGGTAGGTAGTGTGTTTCTAGAAATTTATCCAATTCTTCTGGGTTTTCAAATTTGTTGGAGTACAATTTTTCATAATATTCTGTTATGATTCTTTTAATTTCAGTTGGGTCTGTTGTAATATTGCCGATCTCATTTCTTATTCGGGTTATTTGCTTTCTCTCCTATTTTTCTTTTGTCCATTTGGCCAATGGTTTATCGATTTTGTTGATCTTTTCATAGAACCAGCTGTTGGTCTTGTTAACTCTTTCAATTGTTTTTCTTTTCTCTATTTCATTTAATTCTGCTCTAATTTTTATTATTTTGTTTCTACTGGTACCCTAGGACTTCTTTTGCTGCTTTCTTTCTATCTCTTTGAGTTGTAGGGATAATTCTTTGATTTTGGCCTTTCCTTCTTTTGGATGTGTGCATTTATTGCTATAAATTGACCTCTGAGCACTGTTTTGCTGTGTCCCACAGGTCCTGGTAGGAAGTGTTTTCATTCTCATTTGATTCTACGAATTTCTTTATTCCACCCTTAATTTCTTCTATAACCCAGTAGTATTTCAGCAAGGTGTTGTTCAGTTTCTGTGCGTTTGGTTTTTTTTTCACTTGCTTTATGTTATTGGCTTCTACTTTTACGGCTTTATGGTCAGAAAAGATGCTTTGAAATATTTTGATGTTTTGGATTCTGTTAAGACTTGCTTTATGACCTAATATGTGGTCTATTCTGGAGAACGCTCCATGTGCATTGGAAAAGAAAATATGCTTGTCTGCCGTTGGGTGGGGTGTTCTGTATGTGCCTATGAGATGAAGTTGGTTGATTGCGGCATTTAGACTTTCACTGTCTTTATTTAGCTTCTTTCTGGATGTTCTGTCCTTCACCAAAAGTAGTGTGTTGGAGCCTCCTACTATTATTGTAGAGCTGCCCATCTCTATTTTCAGTGCTTTTAGAGTTCATTTTATGTATTTTGGAGCCCTGTCATTGGCTGCACAAAAGGGTCCTTCCTTATCCTTTGTGGTAGATTTTACTTTAAAGTCTATTTTGTTAGAAATTAATATTGCCACTCTTCTTTTTTTGGTTGTTGTTTGTTTGGTATCTCTTTTCCATCCTTTGAGTTTTAGTTTGTTTGTATCTTTATGTCTAAGGTATGTCTCTTGTAGGCAACATATAGGCAGATCTTGTTTTTTTAATCCATTCTGCCACTCTCTGTCTCTTTATTGGTACATTTAGTACATTTACATTCAGCGTAATTATGTCTAGGTATGTGTTTAGTGCTGTCATTTTGATGCCTTTTTTTTTTGGTTGTTGACAGTTTCTTTTTTCCACTGAATTTTCTGTGCTGAGTAATTTCTCTTTATGTATTATCTTTTCCTCTTTTCCAGTGTTGTTGCTTTTGTTTTTGCTGTCTTCATGTTTTTCTTTTTTATTATTATTTTGATGTGCAGGATTGTTATTTTCCTTTGTGATTACCTTGATAAATTTACCCCTATTTTCATACTCCATATGAAAGATCTATGACTATATCTTTTAGTCCTTCTTTTTTGAGTTAATGTTGTCATCTTTTACTTCATGATGTCTGTTTCCCTGTTCTGAGCGTTTTAGCTTTGATTTAGTTTTGTGATTTCTCTGTCTTGAATGATATCTGGTTTCCCTGTCCTCTGTTCTTGTCTTGGATTGTTATCTGATGTTATTGAGTTTCTAACTGGAGGATTTCCTTTAGAATTTCTTGTAATTTTGGTTTGGTTTTGGCAATGTCCCTCAACTTCTGTTTATCTGGAAATGCCATAATTCACCTTCATATCTGAGACAGTTTTGCTGGATATATAATTCTCGGCTGGCAATTATTTTCCCTTTAAGTCTTTATATATGTCCTCCCATTGCCTTCTTGCCTGCATGGTTTCTGCTGAGTAGTCCGAGATTAGTCTTACTGACTGTCCTTCACAGGTGACTTTTTGTTTATCCCTAGCTGCTCTTAAAATTCTCTTTATCTTTGGTTTTGGCAAGATCGACTATAATATGTCTTGATATCTTTCTCTTGAGATCTACCTTCTGTGGGGTTAGATGAGCATCTTGGAAAGAGATCTCGTCTTTCATGATATCTGGGAGGTTTTCTGCCAACAAATTTTCCACAATTTTCTC
Organism: Loxodonta africana; assembly: GCF_030014295.1. Classification (NCBI taxonomy): domain Eukaryota; kingdom Metazoa; phylum Chordata; class Mammalia; order Proboscidea; family Elephantidae; genus Loxodonta; species Loxodonta africana. The sequence goes on from NW_026975609.1 coordinate 22,318, forward strand.
TGTATTTTCTGTTTTTCCTCCCTGTTCTGGTACTCTGATTACTTGTAGGCTATTTCTCTTGATAGAGTCCCACATGATTCTTAGGGTTTCTTCATTTCTTAAAATTCTTTTATCTGATTTTTCTTTGAATATATTGGTGCCAAGTATTTTATTTTCAGTCTCACTAATTCTGACTTCACTTTCCTGAATTCTGCTCCTTTGACTTTCTACTGAGTTGTCTAATTCTGAAATTTTATTGTTGATCTTCTGAGTTTCTGACTGCTGTGTCTCTAAGGATTCTTGAAGCCTATTAAATTTTTCGTTATTCTCTTGAATAACCTTCTTAATTCCCTCAACTGCTTTATCTGTGTGTTCCTTGGCTTGTTCTGCATTTTGCCTGATCTCTTTTTTATTTTTTTTTCTTTCCTGATATCTTGAAGAGTTCTGTATATTATTATTTTGTATTCTATCTCTGGTAATTCTAGGAATATATCTTCATCTGGAAGATTCCTCAATTCTTTGCTTTGGAAGCTTGCTGACATGATCATCGTCTGCTTCTTTATGTGATTTGATATTGACTGTTGTCTCTGTATGTTTGCATACTTTGTCCTAGCTTCTTGCTTTGTTTTGTTTTGAAATACTTAATAGGCTGCTCAAATTAGTTGGTTTGATTAATGGAGCCTTTGAAGCTCTAATGTCCTGTCACCAGATGGCTAGAGCTGTTATCAGATATATGAGCTTAGAAGTCCATTCAGTTTTCTTGTAAGGATTCAGCTCATATTTCCAGGTAGTTAGTCACCAAGTGTGTGGTGTAGGCTCCCACCTACTGTCTTTGAGGAGCAGTGGTGATTGGTGTATGCACAGGTCTCTTGTTGCATCAGGTGGTCACACTCTGAGCAAGGTAGGGGGTTGACAACCTTTCCCTGAGTGTTTGTGAGGAAGACATGTCCCTGTTCTCTAGAGTGCACAAGTGGGTGGGCTCTGCAGCCATACCATTGACACCCGATACTTTTAACTGTAAGGACTGGGAGACACCACTTATCCTTGTACCCCTGACATGGGTGGCTAGGTGGTGCAGGTGGAGCCACCAGTCCTCAGGCCCCTGATTTGGGTAGGTGAGGACCCTGCTTATTAGAGCAGTGTCAAGCATCAAGAACCCACCTCGCCACTGCACAGCTGAAACTGTTAAAGTCAGACCTTAGGCCACACACCCTTGCACTGTAACAAGAACCCAGCTCCTGAAATGGGCCACACAGTTCTATGCAGGGGTGAAAGCCATTCAAAGTCTATGGTCCACTTGTGCCTGGACAGGAGCTGCTTCTGCCCTGAGTTTCCAGCTTAGAGGAGCCATCAGATTATTTTTTCCCTGTTTGTTAATTTGCTCCTTCTCCAATGGCTCTGGTTGCATGCCAGGACCTATCTCAGGCCCAGGGAAATCGAATGTCACTGAAGCCAGCTTGGGGGCCTGGGACAGAGGGTGAGGGATCAGATAAATGGGAGAGAGTTCTTTTGAAAGGGGAGGTATTTGATCTGTGCAGTGAATTAAATGCTAGCACTTATGCCGAGAGCGCTGTTCTTCTCTGATTCTGGAGGCGTGAGTAGACTCTGTGCCACTGGCTCTCTGTGGCTAGGGAAACCGTGTACAGAAAGCTACTGCCAGCCCCTCTGCAGTCACACCAGCAGATCAGGGATGAGGGGCGCTGGTTCACACTGAGTTAGGTCCGGCAACTTCTTGCTGCTTCTGAACCATATCTCCCTCCCTCTGTTGCTAAGTCCAATTTCTTAACTTTGCCTTTGATGTTCAGGGCTCCTAGCTTGTCATATATATAATCAATTTACTTGTTTTTTCAGGTCTTTGTTGTAAGAGGGACTATCAGAAGCATCTGACTACTCCACTATCTTGGCCCTGCCTGCATCTGATGCATTCTTGTCTAGCTATATTTGATAGATACTTTTCTAGGTTAGAACATAAGTTTTCCTCATGCTTTCAAAGTAGACATTATGTTCTCATGCCTGACTGATGGAAATTCACAGTCATGGGAATTCTTTCCTTTTTTTTTTTTTTGATTCAAAAAATCCTCTTATAAAATGTAATGAAGAAAAGTATGTAAAATTGTTTATTTGCATTTTATGAATTCCTAACTTGGATTATTTCTAGCATAAATATAAATATTGAAAACAACTGCAAATATATCATCACAAAGTTTCACAATCCATATTTGCAACAATGGTTGAGGGCACCTGCTTTCCCTTGGACCATTTCTATTACTATTTTTAAGTCTTCCAATAGCTGATAAACCATTTGGAAAAACGATGAATTCCAGCTGCCATTTTAATTTAAATTTATTTTTTAGTGAAATTAGATAAATTTCCATGAATATATTAGTGCCTTCTTATCTTCTACTGGACTCTCCTGACATATATTTTGCTCATTTTTATACTTTTATGTTGATTTGAGGAGTGCTATGGTGGCATAGTGGTTAAGAGCTATGACTGCCAGTCAAAAGGTCGGCAGTTTGAATCCACCAGGTGCTCCTTGGAAACCCTATGGGGCAGTTCCACTCTGTCAAAATTGACTCAATGACTTGGTTTATATGTATCATAAAGATAGGAAGGAAAGAAGAGACCAAAATGGATGTCAAAAGAGACTTCGAAACTTTCTCTAAAATATCCGGTAGCTAAAGGGAATAGAAGAAATTAAGAAGTAGAAGAGCTGAACAGAAGATTCAAAGGGCAGCTTGAAAGACAAAATAAAATATTATAATGAACTGTGCAAAGATCTGGAGCTAGAAAATCAAAAGGGAAGAAAACTCTCAGTATTTCTCAAGCCAAAAGAACTGAAGAAAAATTCAAGCTGCAAGTCGCAATATTGAAGGATTCTATGGGCAAAATATTGAACAGCTCAGGAAACATCAAGAGAAAGATGGAAGGAATACGCAGAGTCATTATACCAAAACTAATTGGCCAATGTTCAACATTTCAGGATGTAGCATATGATCAAGATCCAATGGTACTGCAGGAAGAAGTCCATGCTATGCTGAAAGGCATGGCAAAAAACAAGGGTCCAGGAACTGATAGAATACCAACTGAGATGTTTCAACAAACAAATGCAGCACTGGAAGTGCTCACCTGTCTATGCCAAGAAATTTGGAAGAGAGCTACCTGGCCAACCAACTGGAAGAGAGCCAATATATATGCCTATTCCCAAGAAAGGAGGTCCAATCAAATGCAGAAATTCTTGAACAATATCATTAATATCACATACAAGCAAAATTTTGCTAAAGATCATTCAAAAGTGGCTGTAGCAGTGTATTGACAGGGAACTGCCAGAAGTTCAAGATGAATTCAGGAGAGGATATGGAATGAGGGATATCATTGCTGATGTCAGATGGATCCTGGCTGAAAGCAGAGAATACCAGAAAGATGTTTACCTGTGTTTTATTGACTATGCAAAGACATTCGACTGTGTGGATCATAACCAATTACGGATAACATAGCAAAGAATGGGAATTTAGAGCACTGAATTTTGCTCATGAGAAACTTGGACATAGATCAAGAGGCAATCGTTCCAACAGAACAAGGGGATACTTCATGGTTTAAAGTTAAGAAAGATGTGCATCAGGTTTGTATCTTTTCACCATACTTATTCAATCTGTATGCAGACCAAGTAACCTGAGAAGCCAGACTGTATAGAAGAATTTGGCATCAGGATTAGAGGAAGACTCATTAACAACCTGTGATATGCAGATGACAAGACGATGCTTACTGAAAGTGAAGAGGACTTGAAGTACTTAGTGATAAAGATCAAAAACCACAGCCTTCATTATAGATTACACCTCAACATAAAGAGAACAGAAATCCTCACAACCAGACCACTAAGAAACGTCATGATAAAAGGAGAAAATATTGAACTTGTCAAGGATTTCATTTTACTTGGAGTGACAATCAAAGCAGCATTCAAGAAATCAAATGACGTGTTACTTTAGGCAAATCTGCTGCAAAAGACTTCCTTAAAGTGTTAAAAAGCAAAGATGTCACTTTAAGGACCACGGAGTGCCTGATCCAAGCCATGGTGTTTTCAACTGCCTTATATGTGTGTGAAAGCTGGACAAGGAGTAAGGAAGATCAAAGAAGAGTTGGTGCCTTTGAATAATAGTTTTAGTGAAGAATATTTAATGTACCGTGGACTGCCAAAAGGAGAAAAAAATCTGTCTTGGAAGAAGTACAGCAAGAATATCCTACTGAGCAGTTACATCTCTCTTATAGGGTTGCTGTAAGTTGGAATCAACTCAATAACAATGGGTTTCATTTGGTTTAAGTGGAGTTCAAGGAAAAAATGTTTTATATAAATATCACAAAATACATTTCCTAAATCTAAACTGATAATTTATATTTAGGAAATGTATAAATTTTTTTGCATTTTTTATTTATGAGAAAATAAAATTTGTAACTCTTCAGGGTTATACTTTATCTATATTAATGGGGTGCCAATTATACTTTCTGAGCATTCTTTTTAGTTCATATGATTTTTCAGTTGAGTCTAATAGTGTTTCAGGTTGATTATATCATACGTAAATACCATTCGTTTTTGCTAGCTTTTCAAAGGTAAGATATTTTTGGTTCCAGTGTTGTTTGCCATGATATCCAGGTCTACAATTTCCAAGAAAAATGTTGAGTATTTGATCCTTAATGTTTGATTGTAACATTGATGGAAAACATTAACAGTGTTTTATTTTCCATTTAAACTATGTATGCATTTTATCATATTACAGATTTTTTTCTGCCTCTTCTAGACTATCAAAAAAAAATTAATATGTTTGTATTTAGTGTTCTATGGGAATTTGCATTATTTTTTACCAAAAATGTTTATCCCCCACTTATGTGATGTCAGGGTTTTTCTCTAATTTGGAGTCATCATTGACTTCTCTCTTTCTCTAACATCTTATATACAACACTTTCTGTTGGTTGTATCTTCAGAATAGATTCCATATCTGCCCACTTCTAAATTACTCCCTTGCCTACACCCTGGGCCTGGCTGCCATTACAGCTTGCTCAGACACTGCAAGGGCCTCCTAACTGCTCTCCCAACCTTCAATTTTTCCCTCTAGAGTCTAATCAGACAACAACCAGGGGAAGTTCTTAAAACATTACTCAGGGGACATGTCTCTCTGATCAAATCTTTTCAAAGATTTTAAATAAATCCAAGTCCTTTAGGCTGCCATGATAGTCTTTTGGACATATCTCTCACCTCACTACAGAGCACCCCTCTCTCCCTTGATTTCTGTTGTGCATCCTCCTTGTTTTGTTTCATTGCCTCCAGGCCTTTGGACTGGGGTTGGTTCTCTCTCCTAGCATTTTTTTCTTTTTTTTGCATATTTTCCTGTTGGTTGTCTCTCCCCTTTCTTTCAGATCTCTGCTCAGATACCACTCTTAAGAAAGGACTTTGCTGACCAACTAATTTAACCTATAAATTAACATTCTACTTCAATGCCTTGCTCATTTTGTAAGCATTAGCATTACTTTGAATTTTACTGTATCTCTATTTGTATATGCATTTTTTGTGTATTTCTACATTGGAATGTAAGTTTCTGATGGGCAGAGATTTGTCTGATGGTTTACTTCTGTTTCTATGGGACCTGAAACAGCAGTTGACAAACAATATGCACTTACTTAATATTTTTTAATGAATGGATTATTGTACTGGTCCTATTGTAGGGCCATCTTAGGAATTTTGTAATTACAAATATATGTTTAAAATACAGTATCTTTTTTATCTACTGACAGCATTCATTTTCTGGATTTGATTTATGGTATTAAATAATATGCATAAGTGAGGCTTGTCCAACTTTATATTTTTGTTCTTTTTATCAAATGTTTCAGTGATAATGCCATAAATATTCATGATATATTGATAACAATTTCTGATAACAATTAAGTAGCAACTACAATATACCAAGCAGTGTTCTACACATTTTGTTTATAATAAGTCACTTAACTTTCACAATACTATCTCTCTATG
>NW_026975610.1:0-28293 GCF_030014295.1 Loxodonta africana
CAGCAATGATGTCACACAAGAGTTACTGGAAACCTTGGTGCTCACTCAGATCCCAACTGCTCTTTGGAGAGGTTGTGGCTCTGAGGTCTCCTGTGGGAGAGCGACTTTGGATACCAAATTACAAACAGTTCTGCCTAAATCAAGGTCCCCAACTTGTGAGAGTTTGGGACATCATCTCTACGTGGGAGGAGGAGAAACATCTTGCCGGTGACCATCCTTCGTGATTCATCTTCACCCAGCCAGAATGGAGCGGCAATACATGAGGAAGAGGCCTTTCTCCAAGGCCAGAGGTAAGGGTGGGAGGAAAATTCAGTCTGTGTGATGGGTGTTGGGCAGCAAGGGGTTTGATTCACCCCGGAGACAAGGACCACAAGGGATCACCGAGGCTTTCACCTGAAAAAACTTCCTGTCTATTAGTAAACAGTAAGAAATTATACTGTGAATAAATAAATGAAGGAATAAATAAGTGAGTGAAGTATAGAATTCTACTGTCATCTGAGGGGCTTTCCATAACAGTAGCAGACAAGTCAGATTTGTGAACTCTCCTGCTTTGTTAGTGGAAAGAACGCAGGTGGGCAACTGGGGCAGTGGGTATAGAACCAGGGAGAAGGGTGGTTACAGAGACTTGTACTTAATTTTTTCAAGAGAATGAATTAATATATCATGCGAATTAAAAACATATATCAAATTTATCAGGAGGTTTTGGGAGTGGGTGGTGTGATGGAGCACAGTACGACACATTCATTCAGAGTTCCCAGTCAATGTAAGCTGCCACAGTCCTCAGCCTGGACTCAGTCAGAAGAAGGTCCAGGAAGGCCCTGCCCCTCTAGCTCTAGGGATTTCCCTTCTCCTCCAAGGTCTCCTGACCATCTTTACCTAAGGGTTTAACATTTCTTCTAGGTAAAGACAGCTATAGTATAGATTGTTTTTTTTTCTCTTGTAATTGCAAAGTTTTCTTTTTTTAAATTGTGTTGAAAATATACATAAAACATAACTGAATAATTTCTAATGTATGAGTCAGTGATACTCATTACATTCTTCAAGTCATGTAACCATTCTCAATATCCTTCTCCAAACTTTTCTACAACCATTAACATAACCTCAATGCCCCAGTGGAAAAACTTCCCCTTCCCCCTGCCCACACCTGGCAGCGACCAATAATCCTTGCTTTCTATATATTTGCTTATTTCATGTAAGTCAGATCGTACAGTATTTGCCCTATACTTAGGGCAAATACTAACTTATTCCATTTAGCATTATGTTTTCAAAGTCTAGCAGGAAAGAATTTTATAATTCCAAATATAGCTAACCTCAGTTTCTGCTATCATTCTTAGTTATCCATTCTTTCTCCGACTAGTCTGCCCCCCCTTTGTCTTCTTGGTTGCTGCCCCATTCTGCCCTTCAGTGGCTGAGCCCTGCTTTCTGCTCCCTCCTTGATCTCTGCATCCTTCTAACCAACTGCTGGCATGTTCCATCTCTGAATCTTGTCTCTCTCTCAAGCTTTCCCTCCATCCAACGCACCCGACCTAGCTCCATCTCTTTCTGCATCCTGAACTCTGCAGTCGTTCCCACAGATTCAGAAACATACACAGACCTTTAGGTTGACACAGACAACCCACTGAGACATACACAGCGGAGAAGGCTGTGTGTTCTCCATCTGAAGTTCTCGCATCAAGGTTCTCAGATACGGCCATCTCTTTCTGCCTCACTTCATCTACTAAGGACTGGGCTTCTATTCTGAGAAAAACAATTTTCATCTTCTACTGTGGCTGGGTTAAGAAGGGTGCAAGGAAGAGGTATACATGTAAGAATCATAACTAAATATACACATTCTTCTCTTTACGTATACCTCCTCTATAAAAAGCCTTTCAGTAAAAAGAGGATGAAAAGAGGTGACCATTGCTCTGGAGTGTTTACCCTCCAAATTTACTAAGAATATCACCCGCATACAAAACATCAAGTCACACATTTATTATGAAGCTTCATGGGAATGAGGTCATTTCTAAGTTCCAAAGGAACAAATTCATTGGAATTCAATAAATGTGGAATTAAAGAAAAATAACTTCTTAAAAAATGAACTACCATAAACAGTGCCACTTTACAATGGAGACTTTGTCTTCCGCAGCAGTGCCCCCAAAGGGTGGTGGGTCTCTGGGGAAGAAGAAAGAAACCATGGGGTCTGCAGAGGTGGAGGATGTGGTAATGGAAAGGCCTCCAGGGGTCCCTATGACCAAAGCTTTGGGGTCACAGGTGAGAATAAGGACCCTGAAAGCTCAAGTAAATTAACTCTCTATTCCCAGAGGTCTCTATCCAAGAGGAAAATGTGCAACAGTCAACAACATGCCATGAAAAAAGTCGAAGCTCCAGGCCCAGGAAGATTCCAAAACAATCTGAGAACTCTTTTCTGTCATCTTCCACCGAGCAGACCTCTCACTCCTCCAGCTACGGGGCTGCCCCAGGAAAGCCATGGGTCAGGTGTGCATATTTCACCAAGGTGCGCACGGTCAAGGGGGTGGCGGTCTCCTGGCAGACCAAAACCTCCTTTGCCCCCGTGGGCAAGATGCCCCAGGTCTTTGAAGCCGAGCTCTCTGAGGAGAGCACCATTGGCTCTGCCCCCAGTCTGGCCAACACTGAGTCCCTGGTCAGCAACCTGGAGCCCTGGCAGGAGGGGCCCCAGACCTGTACCCAGGAGCCCACCGACCAAGGGGAGGAGGATGGGGAGAGACCCCGCGCAACCACCCCGGAGTGGCTGGTGACCTGTGAGCGCGGCTTCCGCTGCGTGGCCTGCTGCCGCGTGTTCGAGTCCCGGGAGGCCCTCGTGGCCCATGCGGAGCATGGTGTGACTCAGGGCTTCAGCTGCCGAGTCTTCTTTGAAGAGCTGCTGGAGAGGCGGCTGCCACGCTCAGTGCAGCACAGGCCCAGACGCTGCCACCAGCTGGCCAGGCGTTGCCTGTTGGCCGCAAAGAAGAGGGAGGTGAGGGAGAAGAGAGCGGTCTGCAGACGCCTCGAGGAGCAGCTGGAGAAGCAGAGAGAAGAACTGAAGAGGCTGAGGCACCAGCTGGACAGGCTGAAGAGGCAGGAGACCAGGCTGCAGAAGGAGCAGGCACACCACCGAGGCCAGAGGGGGAAGCGCCTGAAGACGTTCTAGAACCCCAGGACTAGAAGGAGCAGGGCCTTTGGGCTGGACACGTGGGCCCTTCAGGAGAGACCTCCATTCAGGTTCGTTTCACCCAGCTCCCCTGGAAGATCATACCCTCCTTCCCCTGTGACCCCAACCCTCCCAACCCAAGTGCACAGAGAACTCCAGCCCTAAGAGGAATCTGGATGGAAGAAGCCCCAGATAGCTGAACACAGACACCAGGTCCCCTCAGAGGCTCCCCTGGCCCAGAAGAGGACAGGACAGGCCTCATCTGGATGGTGAGATCTTGGGACCCTAAGGATGAGCGCAGTATAAATAGGGAAATGGGATTTCAGTGGGACTTGGGAGGATTCGGGGGGGCCCTGCTGAGGTGTGATGGTGAAGGGGGTGTCACTGAGTTCTTTGGAGGAGAAGGAATCAGAGAGATGGCAGGCTGTTGGGAAACATGTCTGCAGGTGAGCAGTGGACATAAAGCCCTAAACAAACAACTCTGGGTCCCTTCCCAGCAGTATAGAGGCAGAGAAAGAGGCAGGGCCTGGTAGGAGGAGAGGAGGGCAGGTTGAAGGAAAATGAACTCACCCCAGCCATGTCTTCTGGTCTCCTAGGGTGAATTTGGGTTTATGATTGGGATGCACCCTTTTTGCCACATTAGGGGAATGTAAGTGGGAGGTGGTGTAGAAAAATCCCCCTGGGTGTTAACCATTTCTGGATAAGAGTTGATCCAGGGCTTGCAGGATATTTCCTGTAGAGCATGTCCTAGGGGAAGGGGTAGAGCTTTGGAACTTTTTCTTCTCCTAAATCAAGCTGTACATTTCGGTTCTTGACATGTCAAACAAACTTGCTAATTTTCTTTTTGTTTTCCTGTGGTCAAATCTGACCTGTCGCGAGGTCAAAGAACTGGAAGAAAAAGGCCCTCTGAGGTGAAAGAACCAAAAGAGAGGACAGGCTTCAAACCCGGGGAGAACAGCGAGAACACAGGTGATCAGAGGTAATGGTGGGAAGGGGCAGATTCAGGGCCAGACTCAACAGTGAACAACAAAGCCCCAGTCTCAGTCGCGACATCAAATCCCAAGTCTGGGTAAGCCCTGGACATGATAGGGGTGTATCCATCTCTCTAGGAAATGAGACCACAAGTATCACAGGGAACCCCCAGGGGCAGAGGAATGGAGGGAAGGGCCTCTAGGATGGGCACCTCTGTCCACAGTCTGTCCTGTGTGTATTCCTCAGAGTGACAGAGACGGCTCCTGCGAGGCAGAGGGTCACAGGCAGAAAAGAACCAAGGTGTTCAGACCAGGTAAATTCTGCAGTCTCCTAAGGATCCAAAATGAAAAATCAGAGATTCTCAGAGGTATCAGGGTGGGAGGGGTTGGTATTCCCAGGCTGGGGAGAGGCTGGCTGGGGAGGTCCTGGTTTCTGAAATCTTTTCATCAACATCTTTCTTCTTAAAAGCTACCTTCTCAGTTCATGTCCTCTGTGATCTAGGCTCAGACCTGAATGGGGCCTAGAATGCACAAAGGTGGGTTATCCAGTGGGGCTAGGCAGGGAGGAGGTGGAAGCAGCATATCCAGGAAAGAGAATCTTCTAGAGGCGCATGAGTTACCTAGTGAATTGCACATGGCGTCCAGCCTTCTACATTTAGCTGTAGACGTGTGCTTGCAAGATGTGTTTGAGGGGTAACTCTACTGACTTCCCAAAATTATTTTTGGTCATTTCCAGTTATAGAGACCAGAAGAACTCACTGGCTCCAAGAACAACAAGAAATTCACTGGATCTGATTATTACTTTCTGCGGTGTGCTCTCCTTCCAGTGATTCAAATCTTTTGTCTGTCATTCTGGAGAATTTTCACCTGTTTTAAATATCTAACAAAACACGTTAAAATATACATATATCTATGATGTTTATGAATTTCCAAAGCTCTGAAATTGTTTTTTATCACATTTGCAAGATCACAGATTTGTATGAGAAAAAAATTTATGTCAGGGTCCCACCCTCCTATGTAATTTGGTCCTGCTCCCCCAGGGTATCCAATGTTAATAGACACACGTGTATCCTTCCCTACGTTTCTCTGCAGGGACACATATACACAGTCACAGGTACACAAGTACATCTGCTGGGGTGTTTACTTTTATGGAAGCCTGGTCACACTCCACCCACATTGCTCTCGCCCCTTATTTCACTTGATATTCTACCTTGATTCTCTGTAAGTCATTAGATATGGCACTGACACTATATTTTTTGATCTTTTAACTTACATGAATAATTTAAATAGATGATATCAATTCAGTACACTTTATCTGGACTTCTACATGTTGTTGTCAGAAGCTATCAAGTCAGTTCTGACTCACAGTGGCCCTTTGCACCACAGAACAAAACACCACCTGGTCACGTGCAATCCTAATAATCTTTGCTCTATTTGAGCACACTGTTGCAGCCACTGTATCAATCTCATTGAGGGTCTTCCTCTTTTTCACTGGACCTCTGCTTTACCAAGCATGATGTCCTTTTCCAGGGACTGGTCCCTCCCTCTTGATAACATGGCCAAAGCCATCCTTGCTTCTAAGGAATATTCTGGCTTTCTCCCTTTAAGACAGATTTGTTCGTCCATACATAACACCACTAAAATGGAAACATTATCATCCATGCTTTTTAAGTCTACTCTTCCTGCGTGTTCTACCTCTCCTCCCCCTGTTCTTTCCTGCAAGTGAATCCAAGATAATTCAGGTTAACAATGTGGTAAGTAGTCTCTCTTATCCTTGCTTAAACAAGCACACAGACTTATACACACTCATAAACATAAACAGGTATCCAAGCATATTCAAACAATTGATATTGTTTAACCCAGATGTGCTCATTTTATATACACTTCTCTGCAACTAGATTTTTTCAGTAATACTTCAATAATACTTCACAGGTATTTTTCCCACTCAACTACTACAACTCATTTATTGATGATGTAGCTTTACCATAAGTTATCTATCATTCAACTATCAATGTACAGTCAATGTTTGGTCAACACTAATAATAACTATCCGTTGTATACTACAGGATCTGTTTCTGTGTAGTAGACTCCATAGAGTGAGATTTCCAGCTCAAAGTATGTTTTAGAAGTACAGAGCCATGGCCATGTCTTTCCCCTAAAGGCTGTCCTAAAGCACCTTTCCAGCCATGTCTCAGGGTATCCTTCTTCCCACAGCCCAGCTAGCCATAGATGGTGTTGATTTTGAAATTGTGCCAGTTTCACTGGGACTTTGATATTTTCTTAACCACCAGTGTTTTTGAGCAACTTGGACTATGTTTATTGGGCATGTGGATTTGCTGTGAACGATCTGTTTGAATTCACTGCTCATTTTTCAAGTGCTTAACTTTTATCCTTCTGTGTAAAATGGAAATTGTTATTAAGTCTTGTCATCTCCATTTCACATGATTTTCCAAATCTATCATTTGTGTATCACATTTTTGCAAGCTTTGTCCCCCAGAACGATCACTTGAGTCAGCACCGTTTATTAAATAAATATAATTTTCTCAAAATACCGCCTTTGTATCAATGGTTATTGTGACTTCTTAGCAGATTTTGTTTCATTGGTCGACTTGTCAGTTTCTATGCTATGTAATATCAATTTGTTCTGTTACCTGAAGAGGTAGACACCTGTCAGTATCCTGCTTTTTCATGTTTTTCTTCTCTATACCTTTTAAAGCAGCCGTAGTGTTGCAGTGATTAAGTGCTCATCTGCTAATCCAAAGAAGGTTTGGCAGGTCGAACCCACCAGGGGGCACTGAGGGGAAAGACCTGTTGTTCTCCTCCCATAATGATCACAGCCTAGAAAACCCTCTGGGGCGGTGAAATGGGATCACTATGAGTCAGAAATGGACTCCAAGTCTCCTAACACCAGCAACATCCTCTGCTATCTACTGTACTATTTGTAGCATATGATCACTGTATACAATTCAAAAACAACTATCTTAATATTCCGACTGGAAATACATTCCACTTATATATTAGTTTTAGGGACCTCCATTTGATTGACAAGACTTCTCATTTGAAAATATGGCATATTTTTTGCATATATTCAGGTTTCATTTTATGTACTTTAGTACATTAGTTTTCGTCGTAGAAGTCCTTTGCTGCTCTGGTCAAAACAATGTTTTCCTAAATATTTTACAGTTTTGAACACAGTTTGATCCAGTCAAGTAGTAGGGGCAAGAGAACGGTCTGCCCTTCTCACCCTTGCCAATTTGAGACCCTCATGTCTATACTGGAGAGAAATCATTGATTTTGATGTATTTGTCTTTTATTCAGGTATGCAATTATATCATCATTCTTTGAAAAATCTCTTATTATACTTATACTAGTTATTTAAATTTTCTAGTTTATTCCTTCACCTTAAAACTGTGTTGAGTGATACCAAAATTTTTGTCTAGTTTCAAATTTATCAGAATGAGTTGAATATTAATTTTCCATTTATCTCACACCTGCTAAGTTTAGGGACAATCTATTATGCCCCAATAGATAACTACTACTCTGACCTGCTGACCATTATTGGAATCACACACAACTTGTTTCTGACAGTTAAGTCCTTCCACCTGGCCTCTGTTGAGCTGGGATCCCATGATTTGCATTGCTACTAGGCAGCCCAGCTCCCACTAACAACCTGAGCCTATAGACGATTGTTGCTGTTAGTTGTCATCCAGTCATTTCTGACTCATGACCACCCCATGTGGACATAGTAGAACTAACTGTTCAATAGTGTTTTTAAGGCTTTCATCCTTTAGTAGCAGATGGCCAGGACTGTCTTCCAAGGACCCTCTGAGTACGTTCAAACGGCCAGACTTTCGGATAATAGTCAAGGACTTAACTGTTTGTGGCGCCCAGGGACTCCCTACAAAGTATACATATTGGTAAGCTCTGTGTTGCTGGTGCTCCCTCATCTCCGCATTCCTTATTCTTCTGATGAAATGGGTATCCTTCAGGACCTCCAAGAAATGGTCTTACAGAAGACTAACTCAGACATGCCCACATATTGGAGGCTTTTAATCCCTCTTCCGACATCTGACACAGCAGGTCTGGCATTTCGATTTCATAGAATGTGGGCCATTGCCTTTTCTAAGCTTCCAAAAGCAATCCCACAGCATATTAAACCCATTTCCAGAACCCTTGCTATGGCAATAAATCCTTGTCAACAAACTCTCTTTGACCCAACTTTATATTAAACTCCCCTTGACTCAGCACCTTCAGCACCCACTCCTCAGCACACCCCCGTCCTGCTCACACAAGGCAGCCAGGTCTTGCAGCTCCTTCAGTGTACAGTCCGTCCCCCGCAACCACAACAGCACTGCCCCCGGTGGCTATGCTGGTATCTGACAACTAAGTATCTGGACAAATGCATGGGACACTATCTCAGGACTCTGCAAAGGAAAGTGTTGAAGGTGGATGGGGAAGGGGCGGAACCAGAACATAAAGTATGAACATTCCAGAGGCTGAAATTAAATGAGCCCCAATCTCAGAGCTGCACACCCGTTGTGGACAGAAATAGCTCCAAGAGAAGCCCTCTCTCATATAAATGGGATAGAAGGTCCGTAAAGGAGAGAGACAAGGAGCTGGGCAGGTGGGCAGACACCTGAAACTCTGGCAGAGGAGAATCCTTCTCTCTGATCAGAGTATGGAAGAACCAAATATTGTAGAGAAAGCTCCATTACATTTTCTCTCTCTCTGCTGTTAACTGGCACCTAGTCAATTCTGCCTCAAAGGGTGAGACTTTTCAAAAGCAGATCGCCAGGCTTGTCTTCTGAGGCGCTTCTTGACAGGTTCAAACTGCCAGCCTTTTGGCTGGTTGTCCAGTGCTTTGGCCCCATAGGTAGAACCAGTCACTTATGTGCACAACAGAATGAGGAGTTTAAAGCCCCAGCATTTCCGCCAGTGGGCCAGGAAAGCACTCCTTCAGAACTCAGAGAGCAGAAGAGAAAGAGAGAGAGGAGGCTGTGCAAGAAAGAGATTCTGCAGACTTGCTATGAACTCCTGATTCACCCCCCAGATGCATATGCATTGCCCTGACCCTAAGAAGCATTATCAAATCCTTTAAGAGCCGTACTATGGGTTAGAACGCACTCCTTCAGAACTCAGAGAGGAGAAGAGAAAGATAGAGAGGAGGCTGTGCAAGAAAGAGATTTTGCAGACTTGCTATGAACTTCTGGTTCACCCCCCAGATGCATATGCATTGCCCTGACCCTAAGAAGCATTATAAAATCCTTTAAGAGCCGCACTATGGGTTAGAATGCCATCAAGGTTCCATACTGAGTGGCGCTCACATAGATTAGATCTGAATACAGCTGCAAAGCCTTCAAAAATTGAACTAACATTTGAACCACAGAATACAGAAGATGGGACAGAACTTGGAGCCTGAACATAACTGGGTCAATTGACTGCTAAAAAAAAAAATTCTGCATAAAATTTTTGCAGGACTTGTAGTCTCAAAATCATAAGACACAGATTTTAAAATGCTGTTCTAATCATTCTCCAAGAAATAACACAGACACTTTTTAAATAAATGGAAAGATAATAGGTGCTATTTGCAAATGAAAATTTTACATGTTAAAAGTACAATGGTAGAAATAAAAAATTCAGCTGATATTTTCACAATAGCAGAATGGCGATGACAGAGAAAAAACTAAATACTTGAAATAGATCAGTAGAAAATATCCATTCTGCAAACAGAGAGGAAAATATGGAAAAAAATGGACAGTGCCTCAAGAACTAGACAAAAAGCTTATTTATTGGAACTCCAGAAGAAGTGGACAAAATGTGTGGTGAAGAAAATAGTATTTGAAAAAATACTGGCTGAACACTTTCCAAATGTGGTGAAAGACATAAACTTACAGATTCAAGAAGTTCAGCAAACCACAGCAAGTTAAAGAATTCTATGCCCCAATACCGTATTTGCACAAAAATATTCTGCGGGTTATGGGTTTCTTGCCAACCCAGTGGGCCTTACCCCACATCCCAAGTATATTTGTAAGTACATTACTCTAATTTTTTTTTTTTTTTTTAACAGCAGCGTGTAAAAAGAAAAAAACAGTGTACTGTACTTACAGACATACCCGGGAGGGGAAAAACAGTTGACACACATATATATATATAGAACATGGGTTACTTGCATAAAAATACCATACATCATAATCAACTGCAGAATAACAAAGGTCAAGAAAATACTCAGGAAGGAGGTAGAGAGAAAACAACACATTTCACCTGAGAAAAACAATTTGAATGACTCTGTATTCACTATCAGAAGCCATGGAAGCCAAAAAAAAAAGATTGTGAAACAACATTTTTTCAACCCTGAAAGATGGAAATACTAACCCAGAATTCTATGTATCATGTATCTATGTATCATTACCTTCAGGAGTAAAGCACAAATAATGCCATTCTTAGGGGAAAGAAAACTGAGAGAATTCATCACCACCAGACTTCTAAGTGAAACACTAAAGGAAGTACTTCAGGTGGTAGACTTGGAACTTCAGTTGTTATTTAAGGAAAGCAGAAAATGTGGAAACTATGTGGTTAATATACTACGTCAACACTGTAGTTACTGCACAACATGGCGCTGGACAAGCCTCTTTGGAAAGTTTTTCCAGTCTCTTGGAAACGCTTGGAAATACGTCCTGGCAAATCATTATTAGAGAATGGAATTAATTTTGACAATACCTGAGAGATGTCTGCAGTCAAGTCTAGTGAATAAACTGGAAAATAAATTTACTGACTGAAACTAAGGTGTGGTAACAAAACATGAGCCTCAGTTCCCGTGTGGCCATGAGCTGGCTCTGAAGGCCAACCTTCCCCAGAAAGGCATCTCAAGCACATTGGGGGCAATGGCTTCCTGTTGTTATTGCTAGGTGCCATCGAGTGGGTTTCTGAGTCATTGTGGCCCAGTGTAAAAGGAGAACTGCCCCGATAGGGTTTCCTGGTTTGTAATCTTAACGGAAGCAGTTCGCCAGGTCTTTACTCCTTAGAGCCTTTTGGTGGGTTCAAAAAACTAACCTTCGGTTAACAGCCGAGTGCTCAAACTTGGCACCACCTGGGATCCTTGGAGCAATGGCAGCACCACAGAATTTGGTAGAAACCTTCCCATAGGCCTTCTCTGAGAGGTAACCCCTTGCTTAAGGACCAAGTTTAGGTTTTATATATACTCATTCTACATAAAGTCTAGATAAGAACTACAGTGCTTCCTTGAGCGGACAATATGTATATGCCCTCCATAAACAAAATGTGTCAAGGGCAAAGTTTAATATTAAACCAAGGCATTTCCCGTCAGTCCTTACCTGAGAGGGTCTTCGTGAGAATTTCCTGAGACTCTTGGAAAAGGACTTAGTAGACACTGCTTCTTTTTACCTCTTCGCTCCTGAACAGAAACCTCTGCTAAGAGGTCATGCGTAAAGCTCCAAACGCCTCTTCTTATCCTGAATGTAAGCCGTGTAATAAGACCAGGAACTAGGCATTCAGCTGGGTGAAGAAACCCAGGAGTACTTCCTGTCTTCAACACCTTCCAGTTCCAGCGAAATCCTGTTACAAGTCACTAGATCAGCTCAGGAGCTGGAAGACTGAAATTCCTGGTCCTCTGACAACTGGGAAGGGCAGGGTGGGGTTAGGCAGAGCCTCCTTGACCATCACTTGCCCCAAGAGGCTCTGGAGGCTGCTTCATGTTATAAGTCAAAGGCCCTTCCAGGCCAGGCACATAAGAGCAGGGGAAGACTTTGTCCATTGAAAGAAAAGATGGGCACAGGAGTGGCAGGTTTTAGGGCACTCAGCATTGGTCAGCTTTACGACTTCAGGACATCCTGGCCCATGGTCGCCTTCACGACTGGGCCTTTATAGCCTCTTCACCTCTCCG
The DNA here is from genome assembly GCF_030014295.1 of Loxodonta africana. Taxonomy (NCBI): domain Eukaryota; kingdom Metazoa; phylum Chordata; class Mammalia; order Proboscidea; family Elephantidae; genus Loxodonta; species Loxodonta africana. The sequence goes on from NW_026975610.1 coordinate 12,020, forward strand.
TCCTTCCCAGTTTTCTCCCAGGACCATGAGCTGTGGCTTCTGCTAGTTTCAGTGATTTCAGTATTTCAGTAGCTCCTCACCCCACTCAGGGGAGGCAGTTTTGCAGACTGCGGGACACAAATCCACAGTGCTGTTTACGTGTCCTTCAGCAGAAACACTTCTGAGGGTACAAGTTGGCCTGACAGATTCTGAGACCCAGGCAGAGAGAAGCCCAGGGGGAGGGTCACTGGCTTCAGGAAGTGTCAGCACTCTCAAGGGTCATGTCCCTGGGGTCATGCCCAACTGCAGGAAAAACGAAGTGGGCTCTGTGGCTCCGTGTGCTGACCGTCCAGTACACAGGCCCTGGAAGCCTTGGAAGGATTCTGTCTTAGTCTAACCCAGCACTGGGGAAATCCTCACAGGGTAACAGCAGTGATATGCCTGGGGATCTTTATTCTAAAAGTCTCAAAGCAGTTGATACAGTCTTGTGAGGTGGGAGATGAGAAAGCTTGGGACCACTGAGAGAGGGTGGCAAAAGAAGGAAAACTTTATCACTCCCTCTGTTCAAGTTTTTTTTTTTTTTTTTAATTCCAACTGGGGCTCCAAACAGGTCTTTGTTGTTAAAGTTGTATTTCTCTGTGTTAATTTATGATCCTTAACTCAAATCTAGAGTTCCGAGCTCATTTTGATAATTCCTCTTTAGTCTGTGGAGACAGGAGTCTGCCTTCAGCCAGTGGTGAGAGTGGAAGAAATAAAGTCCCTAGTCCAGACTGGGGCAGGCTCTGCTGCTCCGCAAACTAGGGGTGCGGTCTCTGAAGAGCCCTTCTGAGGACAGCACAGGAGGGGCGTCCCGCCTGGAGAAAGGGCAGAGGGGGGTGGGGGATTGTTTGTGTGAGCAGTGTGGCCTCTGTGGCTTCGCCTTCTCCTCCTGGAAGTGCAACCTGGGCCCTTCACGTGCGGAGTCAGAGTCCTAGGGTGACCACAACTCTCCAACCCTTTCTGGGTCACCCTCTGGACCCAAGTCCCCATACGCCTCCTCTGCCCTCCTATTCCAGAATAAGCACTGTGACTGGGCTCAGGGGTGTACCCTGGGACTTGACATCGGTAGCCTCAGGCTTCCCCTAGTTCTGGTGGGACCTGTGAGCCTAGCGGGTCTGAGTTCAGGGCAAGGCTGGGTGGGCTGGGACTCTCGCGAAAGGCTCCTGCAGCCAGCTCCTTCCTGATGCACGTGAGATTGTGGTGGGGCAGCCTCCGACCTGGCACCTCCCCTGGGCGCCCCTCTCCACACAGCCCTGCCCAGTTCCCTCCCCCCCCACAACCGCCCAACCACCTCCTCCTGCCTCCTAGTTCTAGAGGAGTGCTCTTTTGATGCGCATTTGCAACTGGCACCCCATGGCCCTGCACAGAGTCAATCAAGCTAATGACCTCAACCTGAAGTGCACAACTTTGAAACTGCTAGATAGGTGGGAAATGAACAAAAAAAAAAAAAAAAAAAAGAGGAGAAACACTTAACAACAGTTACAAAAAAAGTTATATGGGACTGTATTCTCACATCATGGACTCAAAGATGCTGGGTTGTATTTTTGTTTGCCAACAAGTCTTAGATAAGGGAATTGGTGCCAGGAATAGATGTAGAGTCTGACTTTGGAAAAATGAGGGAAAATCTGGGATTGATTAATTGACGTGGATGAGACTGAAAATAGTGATAACAACATAACATTTAAAGAGGAAATCCTAGCAGCCTAGAACATGCAGTGGAAATTTTTCAAAGTAGCACCAGAAAAGACCTTTAATCACTACACAAAATGGGTCAGTAGTTCAAGATCTCCCTAAGAAAACAGGAGGCCGAGACCACTCTCATTCAGGTTGCAGCAAACAGGCAAGAAAAAGAGCATTTTAATCTTCTGCAAAGTCAGAAAAGAAGAGAAAAAGATGAGATGCTCCTCTACTTCATCCCTAAGGCTACTTTAATATTGACACCAAATTAGACAAGGATGACAGAAGAAGAGTTACAAGGCAAGCACACCAAGTAACTGGGATGCAAAAATCTACATAAAATACTGGCAAAGGAAATCCAGCAAAGTATAAACCATGTAATACGCCATCATCAAGGGGGTTTATCGTCAGCATGCAAGCTTGAGTGAACATTAAAGATTTAATAATTTAATTCATCACATGCATAGATGGAAGAAGAAAAGACATGCTCATCTCAAGAGATGGGGACAAAGCAGTTGATAAAATCCAATCACACTGAGAGATAAGGATGCTGAGCAATCATGGACCAGAAAACGAGTTCCTTAAGTTGGAAAAATACAACTGGCATGATAGTTCATGGTGAAATGCGGGACATTCTCTTTAAAATTAATTAGCATTAAAATAAGAATGCTTTCCCAATTTGAAGACTGGCGTCTGGCATCTTAAACGTTAGCAAGCAGCCATCTAAGATGCAACCATTGGTCTCAACCCACCTGGATCAAAGGAGAATGAAGAATACCAAGGACACGAGGTGATTACGAGCCCAAGAGACAGAAAGGGCCACGTGAATCAGCGACTACATCATCCTCAAACCAGAAGAACTAGTCGGTGCCCGGCTATAACCAATGACTGCCCTGACAGGGAACACAATAGAGAAACCCTGAGGGAGCAGGAGAACAGTGGGATGCAGATCCCAAATTCTCAAAAGACCATACTTAATGGTCTGACTGAGACTGGAAGGATCCCGGTGGTCATGGCCCCCAGACCTTCCGTTGCCCCAGGACAGGAACCATTCCCGAAGCCAACTCTTCAGACATGGATTGGACTGGGCAATGGGTTGGAGAGGGATGCTGGTGAGGATTGAGCTTCTTGGATCAGGTGGACACTTGAGACTGTGTTGGCATCTCCTGCCTGGAAGGGAGATGAGAGGGTGGAGGGGGTTTAGAAGCTGTGAAAAGGACATGAAAAGAGAGAGTGGAGGGAGAGAGCAGGCTGTCTCATTAGGGGGAGAGTAATTGGGAGTGTGTAGCAAGGTGTATACGGGTTTTTGTGTGAGAGACTGACTTGATTTGAAAATTTTCACTTAAAGCACACAAAAAAATCATTAAAAACAGAAGGATGCTTTCTATCATTATTTATATTAAATATTTAACACTGGAGGTCCAAACAAAACGACAACAAAAAGAAGGAAAAGCTGCAACTGCTATCATTCATAGATTACAGAAATGCCTCCACAGAAAAATTTCCAAACCATTGAAATTAATGCTAGTCAATCCTAAATATAAACTAAAAAATAAACTGCATTTCTATACATCAGCATCAAGCTGACTCTGTTGTAGGTCTTAGTGAAAGCAGAGGACACTGATAGGGAAATAGCAGGATTTGGGTGGGCTAGACAAGGAGGGGAGAACACTATTTTACACCAGGCTTCATGTATAACCATGGGTATGTGTTAGTCATCTAGTACTGCCATAAGAAAAAAATAACACAATTGGGTGGCTTCAAAGAACAGGTATTTATTTTCTCACAGTTCAGGAGGCTAGAAGTAGGAATTCAGGGCATGGCTCATGTCTACTTCAGCTTCTAGCAGCTTCCAGCCACCCTTTGCGTTCCTGGCCTTGTAGATTATCTTCCCCTTTGTCTGTCTCCCTCTTCCCCTGTTTGTGTCTGTGTCTATTCTGCTATTTTTATAACTCAGAAGGGATTAGGTTTAGGAACCACCCAAAACTGGTATGGCCTCATAAAAATAATTTTAAAAATCCCCTATTTCCAAATCAGGTCACATTTATAGGTACAGCAGTTAGGATTTCAACATACCTTTTGGGTTACACAATTCAGTCCATATAGTACCCTCACCAGATATTCTGGACTGGGAGTACAAACATGAGCAGCTGAGAGTTCTATTTTTTTTTTCTTTCTATATTAGTTGGCTATAACTTGTCTGATTCCACCCATACAAACTTTGGAGCAACTTATTATGAAGGACCAGGCCAAGCTTTATTAGCCATGTCCATTATACAGAAAAACGCACACATTCCCATCACTGAAGCCCTGAGAAATTCATCGATAAGGGTGGAATGGGGTTGGGACCAAGAATTGTTTCATGGCGTTGATAACATGGCATAGCTGTTAGACATCTACGTAGAGATGTCAGGTAATAATACTGACAGCTAACACTTACTGGTGCCAGGACTCTTGTGAGGGCTTCTCCTCTCTTAAGATACTTTCTCTGCATGATACCCATGTGAGGAATGTATCATTATACGGCACATTTTACAGATGAAGAACTCAGTACAGAGAGTTAGGCTGACATTTGAATATAAGTAGCGAACCAGGAGGAGTTGAAATGGATGGAGGTGTAAACATCGCATCCTCAGATACAGACAGCCACTGATTCACTGAGGCATCCTAGAGAGAGGGTGTCAATAGAGAGAGAGGACTAAGCACTGAGCCTGAGGGCACTCTGACATCTACAAGCCGGACAGATGAACGGCAGCCAACAAAGCTCTCTGAAGTCCAGTGTGGTTCCTGGAGCATGGTCTGTCCTTTCTCTGGACTGCATTTTACCAGTCCCCCTCCCACCCACACTGGGTTTCCCCTTTACAATGGCAGGGACAGTGGGTACCTTTCACCACTGTGTCCACATGATGTAGACTATTCCTGGCACATGGAATCTCTCTAAATATTGACTGATTGAAAAAACGAAAGATGAAAATGATGAATGAAATCATAGTTTGCTACCCCCACGTGTCTGTCAGTTTGTCGTACTGTGGGGGCTTGTGTGTTGCTGTGATGCTGGAAGCTATGCCACCGGTATTCAGATACCAGCAGGGTAACCCATGGAGGACAGGTTTCAGCTGAGCTTCCAGTCTAAGAGAGCCCAGGAAGAAGGACCTGGCAGTCTACTTCTGGAGAGCATTAGCCAGTGAAAACCTTATGAATAGCAATGGAACACTGTCTGATATATGGCTGGAAGATGACCTCCCCAGGTTGGAAGGCACTCACAAGATGACTGGGGAAGAGCTGCCTCCTCAAAGGAGAGTCAACCTTAATGACATGGATGGAGTGAAGCTTTCGGGACCTTCATCTGCTGATATGGCACTTCTCAAAATGAGAAGAAACAGCTGCAAACATCAATTTAATAATCGGAACCTGGAAAGTACGAAGTATGAATCTTGGAAAATTGGAAATCATCAAAAATGAAATGGAATGCACAAACATCGATATCCGAGGCATTAGTGAATTAGTCAATACCAGCCCATTTTGAATCAGACAATCATCTAGTCTTCTATGCTGGGAATGACAACTCGAGGAGGAATGATGTTTCATTCATCGTCAAAAAGAACATTTCAAGATCTATCGTGAAATACAACGCAGTCAATGGTAGGATAATAACCATACTCCTACAAGGAAGACCAGTTAATACGACTATTATTCAAATTTACACACCAACCACCAGGGCCAAAGATGAAGAAATAGAAGATTTTTTTCAGCTGCTGCAGTCCGAAATTGATCAAACGTGCTATCAAGATGCATTGATAATTACTGGCTATTGGAATGCAAAAGTTGGAACCAAAGAAGGATCAGTAGTTGGAAAATACGGCCTTGGGGATAGAAATAATGCCGGAGATCAAATGATAGAATTTTGCAAGACCAATGACTTCTTCATTGCAAATACCTTCTTTCACCAACATAAACGGTGACTATACACATGGACCTCGCCAGATGGAACACACAGAAATCAAACTGACTACATCTGTGGAAAGAGACGATGGAAAAGCTCGATATCATCAGTCACAACACGGCCAGGGGCGGACTGTGGAACAGACCATCAATTGCTCATATTCAAGTGCAAGCTGAAATTGAAGAAAATGAGAGCAAGTCCACGAGAGCAAAAATATCCCACCTGAATTTAGAGACCATCTCAAGAATAAATTTGACACATTGAACACTAGTGACCGAAGACCAGACAAGTTTTCAAATGACATCAAGGACATCATCCATGAAGAAAGCAAGAGGTCACTGAAAAGACAGGAAAGAAAGAAAAGACCAAGATGGGTGTCAGAGGAGACTCTGAAACTTGCTCTCGAACGTCGAGCAGCTAAAGCAAAAGGAAGAATTGATGAAGTAAAAGAACTGAAGATTTCAAAGGGCCTCTCAAGAAGACAAAGTAAAGTATTATAATGACATGTGCAAAGAGCTGGAGATGGAAAACCAAAAGGGAAGAACATGCTCGGTGTTTCTCAAGCTAAAAGAACTGAAGAAAAAAATCAAGCCTTGCATTGCGAAAGTGAAGGATTGCATGGGGAAAATATTAAACGATGCAGGAAGCATCAAAAGAAGATGGAAGGAATACACAGAATTATTATACCAAAAAGAATTGGTCAATATTCAACCATTTCAAGAGGTGGCCTATGATCAGGAACCAATGGTACTGAAGGAAGAAGTCCAAGCTGCTCTGAAGGCATTGGCGAAAAACAAGGCTCCAGGAATTGATGGAATATCAATAGAGATGTTTCAGCAAACAGATGCAGCGCTGGAGATGCTCACTCGTCTATGCCAGGAAATATGGAAGACAGCTTCCTGGCCAACTGACTGGAAGAGATCCATATTTATGCCTATTCCCAAGAAAGGTGATCCAAACGAATGTGGAAATTATAGAACAATATCATTAATATCACACGCAAGCAAAATTTTGCTGTAGATCTTTCAAAAACGGCTGCAGCAGTATATCCACAGGGTACTGCCAAAAATTCAGGCCGGTTTCAGAAGAGGACATGGAACCAGGGATATCCTTGCTGATGTCAGATGGATCCTGGCTGAAAGCAGAGAATACCAGAAGGATGTTTACCTGTGTTTTATTGACTATGCAAAGGCATTCGACTGTGTGGATCATAACAAACTATGGATAACACTGGGAAGAATGGGAATTCCAGGACACTTAATTGTGCTCATGAGGAACCTTTACATAGATTAAGAGGCAGTTGTTCAGACAGAACAAGGGGATACTGATTGGTTTAAAGTCAGGAAAGGTGTGCGTCAGGGTTGTATTCTTTCACCATACCGATTTAATCTGTATGCTGAGCAAATAATACGAGAATCTGGACTATATGAAGAAGAACGGGGCATCAGGATTGGAGGAAGGCTCATTAACAACCTTCATTATGCAGATGACACAACCCTGTTTGCTGAAAGTGAAGAGGACTTGAAGCACTTACTAATGAAGATCAAAGACCACAGCCTCCAGTATGGATTACGCCTCAACATAAAGAAAACAAAAATCCTCACAACTGGACCAACGTGCAACATCATGAGAAATGGAGAAAAGACTGACGTTGTCAAGGATTTCATTTTACTTGGATCCACAATCAACAGCCATGGAAGCAGCAGTCAAGAAATCAAAAGACACATTGCATTGGGCAAATCTGCTGCAAAGGACTTCTTCAAAGCGTTGAAGAGCAAAGATCTCACCCTGAAGACTAAGGTGCACCTGGCCCAAGCCATGCTATTTTGAATCATATCATATGCACGTGAAAGCTGGACAATGAATAAGGAAGACGGAAGAAGAGTTGACGCCTTTGAATTGTGGTGTTGGCGAAGAATATTGAATATACCATGGACTACCAAAAGAACGAACAAATCTGTTTTGGAAAAAGTGCGGCCAGAAAGCTCCTTAGAGGCAAGGATGGCGAGACTGCGTCTTAACATACTTTGGATATGTTGTCAGGAGGGATCAGTCCCTGGAGAACGACATCATGCTTGGCAGAGTACAGGGTCAGTGGAAAAGAGGGTGACCCTCAATGAGGTGGATTGACACAGTGGCTGCAACAATGAGCTCAAGCATAACAATGATTGTAAGGATGGCGCAGGATCACGCAGTGTTTCGTTCTGTTGTGCATAGGGTCCCTATGAGTCAGAACTGACTCGACGGCACCTAACAACAACAAGAACAATCTCTGAATACTTTAAGGGCCTTCGTGTGTAAGAGGGAGAAAATATGATCTGAGTTGATCCTGAGACTATCTCTTAGTGTTAAAGAATGCTGAATAACAATTAGATAAAAAGGTTCAATAGCAAAGATCTTTTTAAAAGATTTAAGTATAGGTTGAAGATTACTAGAAACATGCACGTTTAATATTTCAGCTATAGTCAAATTGCTAAAATTATATACTCCTTGCACACAGCAGAATATAATAAAACAATTTGATGCTGTCTGTAAAATAAACAAAACATTATCATGGAAAAGGCTAATATTGAGTGAAAGGAGCAGGATATAATATTTATGTGAATATACATAAATGTGTGTGACACACATATAAAACCCATTGCCATGGAGTCTATTCTTACTCATGGTGTTCCCATGTGTGTTAGGGTAGTCTCCAAATTTTCAGTGACTAGAATATACTCCTATAAGCAGGACAAAATTAAAGGAATATATTTAAATAATAACTTAACAGATGTGAAAGGATTAAACCTGCAGAGAGGCTGCCCAGGAACCCAAGACTACAATAACATTGGTATGGAAAGCAGAATGATGGTGTCGGGAAGCCTAGTGGTCACATGCTTCCAGCTCTAAAGAGAAGAGCAAATAAACCAGGGGAGAAGACAGTGAGCCAGAAGAGTGGGAGAAATGAAGCATTTCTCGAGCGGCAACTAAGGCTGAGCCTCTGCTGATGGCATGTAGTCCCTCATTTAAACCTTACAAGGATGTAATGGGTGGGATAGACCTTGTTATCCACTTTCATCATGCAACATTTTATTAATTTGAACAGTAGCATATTATAAAAACAAATTAGAAAATAGAGAAAAGTATAATAAAAGAATACGCCTCATCCGTTGAGTACTATTATGCTGCCTCAGCAGCTGCTCATTGTTGTTGTTGTAAACATACCACACAACCTTTGGTGACTGAACAACTGACAGTAATTAGCATTAATTGGCTGTGCAACCCTGCCCTTAATCAATGTGACTTTTCCACCACTCTTAACCAGAACTCAGTCTCCATATGCAGGAACACCCCTTTATTTCCTCCCTCCTGCCCCTGGTAACCCCTAATAAACTTTTATGTCTACACATTTGCTTGTTTTTGTAAAAGATGGGTTTTTGAATCTGAAAGTTCATGACAAGCCACAAGGGTAAATTCATGTGGTAGAAGTTATTTGCAATACATATATCCTACTACTGACTTGGTTCTGAAATACATAAAGAACAATCCAAAAAGGAAAAAGGAAAAAGAAAGCAGACAGTTTGATAGAAAAAGGAGCAAATACTTGAACACTGTATAAAAGATTTCTATATGGCCAAGAAACATATGAAAAGTGACAAACCTTCACTGGTTATCAGAGAAATTCTAATTAAAAGCCACAATGTGATACTATCCCCTACACGCCAGATTGGCTAAAACGGAAAAGATGGAAAATACCAACTATTGGGTATAACGTGGAGTAACTGGAGCTCTAATCTACCGCTAGTGGAAGTGTAATTTGGTACAACCACTTTAAAAATGTTTTGTCCGTATCTACAAAAGCTGTGAACATACATATATCCTAGGACCCAGCAATTCTACTTCAAGATACATACCCAGTAGAAATGGGTACATATCTTCACCAAAACACATACACTTCTCAGCATCCGCTAAGGAATAAACACCTTCCTTAGGAATGTCTAACTTTTAAAGCATTATTCTCTGTCTGTTGTAAGGTGATATCCATATATGATGATAAGTTTACACAGAAAAGTCTAGAGCTTTATGTGAAATTCAGCAGCAAATCTCTAGAGGCTCATGTTCTCATAGCTTCTGTCGCCTCTGCAGCCCCTGCTTCTGTCTGTCCGTCTGCTGGGCTGCACCACATGGAACCAGTTATGAAATTCAAGCCCATCTTACACTCGCCAAGGTCCTATTCACACAAAATTTGTATTAGCTTAAAAGAAAAGGTGTGTAGATAAGACACACAAGGGATTTAATTGCAGCAAAACAAACCTTAAAATGAAATGGCTGGGAATGGTGGGCCTCCCTTTATAAAAAGGAGTCTTTGTACAGACTACGGGAAAATGCAGTTAAGATATGGGTCATGGGAAAAGGAGCGTTTGTAGCAATTTGGTAATTACTCAGACCACCTGTAAAAATGTTTTCATCCTTTTTCTCATACCTTACACAAAACAAAATTCCAGATGGATCGAATATTTAAAATTAAAATATGCAACCATAAAAATTTTAGAAGTTTTTATTTTCTTTTTATTGATAAAAGAGAAAGACTTTTTAAAAATCCCAAAATATGAAGGCTAAAACTGTTAAGATCTGTAGATCTTTGGCATATCAAAAAGTACATGAAGAGAGTAAAAATACAGGCAAAAAGGTGAAAAAAAGTTTGCAGGCTAAGGATTTGAATAGAGATTTCTCGAAAGCAGATATAGAAACTGTCAACAAGCACATGAAAAGAAGCGTAACCTCATTAGTCATCAGGGAAATGCAAATCTAAACTAAAAAAAACTAAAGTGCACTATTATTTCAAAACCAGTAAGACCGTTAATCTCAACAGGATGGACAACAAGTGTCGGCGACGATGTGCAGAAGCTGGAATACCGCTGGTGGAAATGTAAAATGATCCAATTGTTTTGGAAAATGGTTTGGCAATTCTGCAGAAAGTTAAACACAGAATTACCATACAACACTGCACTTGCACTCCTAGGTCTGTAGCCCAGAGAATCAAAAGCATGTTCACATACAAACTTACACAGAGGATTCCTAGTAGTGTTATTCATAACAGCCAAAATGTGGAGAGAACCCAAATGTCATGACCTGATAGACAGGATGTGGTATATTCATAGACTGGAACCACAAAAGGCACCAAGTACTGATACATGCCACAATATGGACGAACCTTGAGAATATTACGCTAAATGAAAGAAGCCAAACACAAATGACCACATCGTGTATGATTCCATTTACATGAAATGTCCAGAACAAACCAACACAGACAGAAGTAGATTAGTGGTTGCTACGGCTTGGAGGAAAGGAGTAATGAGGATGACTGTTAATACACCTTTATTAACAAGGGCCTTTATTTACGGGGCACTGAAAATATTCTGAAGCTAGACAGTGGTGACTGTTGTGCCAAGTCTGCCCATATACTAAAAGCCACGGTATTGTGCATATTTTCAAAGGCAGTGTTACGGCAGGTGAATTGTATCTCAATAGAAGTATTTGTGATTCCTAAAAGACTAACTTTTCAATTAACATATAGAACCTATAAATCAGTAGGAAAAAAACAATCCAATTTTAAAATGTCTCCCTCCAGAGCAAAGGGAAGGGGGTACATTCCATCCGTACAGCTTATTTTTTTATCTCTTCATTATTCAAGTTCTATTCTCATCTTATGTAACTCTAAATTATACAAATAATTGTCTCCATTTTCCTTATCCCTGTTTTCACTATTTAACTAAATAAAGACAGCAACACAGTGTTTTTCATAAAAACCCACCCACATTCACTCAAATCATTTTTTAGCACTTCTTAGGTGCCAGGTACCAGGATGCTCTGACAAACACAACAGACAAGTTCCTGCCTGCATGGGCCTTCTATTTTTGTGAAGCAGGCAGATGATAAACCAGCCAACCAGCTCTTAATGTAACCTAACCTTAAGGAGGGAAACATGTAATTTTGGAGCTATCTCAAGCTGTGTCTCTCTCACAAACATTTCTCCGAACCTAGTGAAAAGTAAACACCTCGAAGGAACTCCGTGGGGCCAATAAATGTGAAAAAGCCATTTCATTTCAGTTTTGTTTTGTTGCTTTCACCTGCCACCCTGTCATTATTTTTTAATAACATGATTATGGAGCTGACATCAAACTCTCACCACTCGGCTGAAAGAAAAAACCAAACCAGTAGCCATCTAGTCAATTCTGACTCAGAGACCCTACAGGACAGAGTAGAACTGCCCCATAGGGTTTCCAGGGAGCAGCTGGTGTTAGGACACAATTCCCTCTTATAAGAACCTGAAAACTGTTCACTGTGGATGTGGGAGGGACTCAGTAGCACTTGCAGAGATTTCCACGTGGGTGGGGCGCTGTAGTGTGAGCATCGGGGGAATGGACCCCATGTGCACTTTGCATCCTTCTGCAGATTATGACACAACAAACATTCACTCTTCATTGACCTACATCTTGTAAGAGAACAGAGGGAATTGTTAGGCAGGACCCTTCGAAAATGCACGGCAAGAAATTTTATTGCAACATTAAATGGAAAATAAAATCTTCCTACATTTTTCCTCCTTCCCTACCTCATTTCAAGGAGATAGCTGGACTCACAGTGTTGAAGCCCTGAAACTTCAAGACTCTGAAGAGTCTGTGGTAAAAGCCTCAGCTCACTGAGGTGATCACACTGAGTGAACTGGAGCCCAGGGGAAGAGTGACAGTCAGATAGTAGGGTCCTAGACATTGGGAAGGGGTAGGATCTCCTTCTTGATAGTGCCCTGGAGTAGGTTACAGCACCTCAAAGGCTGATGCAGGCACATAAGTAGACAAACCCTGTTATGCTGTTGACAGCCCCACCAAGGTTCTCATGCTCCAGCTGAGAAGGGAAACAGCAGACCGAATGCTTCTAGAGAGATCACCCACATAGGCTGAGGCAATGGGTGTGTTGAAGGTCTTCTCCAAGCACTGGTCCTTCATTAGACCCTGGGAATTATTGCATATCTGGATGAGGGAGTACCCTAAAAGTAAGTGAGGTTAAAAACTCCCCTCAATTTTGTAAGCAGGTAGTTCTGAGCCTCAATTCATTTTATTTTTTAAAAAATCATGCTTTTTTTCATACATGATTTTGTGCAGACTCACACATACAATTCGTATTACCCATTCATGCATTAAGTCAACAAAGATTTCCTGTATGAACAGCTACATGTCAGACCCTAGGCCAGATGCTCTCGGTGATGAAATGACTTAGAGAAGTTGCCTCACTGCCTGGTGAGAGAAACAGCCAAGTTAACAGGTGTATCAGTCACGTATTGCTGTGTAACAAATGACTCCAAAATATAGTGTCTTAAAAAAACAACCATTTACTAAGCTCACAATTTTGCAGGTTGTCAATTTGGGGTTCTTCTGATCTGGGCCAGCTACAGTGGCTCGTAGCAGGGCTTATTCATCTGTCTACAATTTGCTTCCAGCTCACCACCGAGCCAGTTTGCCTCAAATCAACTCAGTGAAACTGCTGGATCCTCTTTCCAATGGTCCCTCATCATTCAGCAGGCTGGCCTGGGGTCACTCCCACAGGTTCTCATGGTTTAAGAGCAACAAAAGGGCAAGACTCAATGTAAAATCTTTTCAATTCTCTCCTTCTATCATCTCTGCTACTATTCCAAGGGCCAAAGCAACTGTATGGTCAGCCTTCAACTAACAGGTGGAAAAAGACTCCTCCTGCTAATGAAAGGTACTCTGGAGTCTCATAGAAGGCATGGGCACAGAGAGAGGAAGAATGTGTAGTAAATGCAACTGTGTTTTATGCTGTGGTAAAGGGTTTCCTGGGTACAATGGAGTACAGAGCAAGAAGTGGACTCATCTACCAGGAGAAGATTCAGGGAAGACTACAACCAGGAAGTCATGCCTGAACCAAGTTGGGAATATGACTGAATAGTTAAGGGATGAAAAAAGGCCGAGCATCCAGGAAGCCCCAGGTATTTTCCACAGGCTTCAGTAAAAAGGGAAGGATGGCTTGATGAGAAAAGTCTGAGGAAACAGGGTAAAAACACTGGGGGATTTGTTACATTTGTGAACAGGCACAGATTATCTTTTGTTCTATTGTTTCCCTACCATTCCTGCCTCTTCTGTCCTTTGGGGTCACACAAAACAAGCCCCTACCATCCCCATGTTGGAACTTTTATTTTCCTTGGAGAAGTCTCCTCCTTCCTCATCACCACCCCAACCTTCTTAATTTCTTCCTCAAATGGTCTCCCCATTTGCTGGTTTCTCTTCTAAATGGCCTCCTAAACAAAAACAGAGTCTGTCATGGGATTTCCCCAAGTCAACTCCCAAACTTCCCATTCTGGCTGACCACAAAATTCCTGAGTCTTAGGGCTTTTTGGTAAGTCATAAACCTCATCTGTTCCAGTGGGGTCAGTTTTCTTCACCTTCACGCTTCACCAGGGAGAGTAGGCCAGCAGATGGGAAGGGAGAGAACATCTCCTAGTCAGAGAGCAGAGCCTGTGTGAAGACTCAGAGGCTAAGGAGACCTAAGAGGGGCTCAGAGTGGACATTTTATAACCAGAGCTGGAGAGACATGATTCCAACAGAGTCAAATGAGAGGACTGGGAGAAAGCAGCTGCCCATGATACTGTTATCATTCCCTGTGCTCTCTTTACCCACCAAGGGATAGTAACCCCTTACACGGCACGGAAAAGTTTCAATTCATTTTTAGTATCTAATCTCCTTCTTCCCACATTGGCACTAGCACTCCTCAAGCGCCTACCTGACAGTTTCATGTTTTTCTGGTTGCCGTGTTTAGCTCCAAACTGGGCCCATGGAACTCAGCACTGTCAGCAATGATGTCACACAGGATTACGGAAGCCTTGGTGCTAACTCAGATCTCAGCTGCTTTTGAAAAGGGTGCCGACCTCAGGTCTTGTGGGAGAGAAACTGTAGCTACTGAATCAAGGAAATTCAGGAGCAAGCCAGAGTCCCCAGGTTATCAAAGCTTCCTGCTGGGAGAAGGGATAAAGGTCCTTCAGACCATTATGTTTGGACATCTTCACCCAAGCAGGATGAAACAGTGACACACGAGGAAAAGGCCTTTCTCTAAGACTCCAGATAAAGGTGAGGAAAAGTTGTCCCAGATTGATGAGTGCTACAGAACAAAAGCTCTGACTTCCACCAGAAAAGAGAGCCATGGTAGGACAAGATGAAGGATTTGGGATGAATGGATAAGGTCATAAGGAAGATTCTCCTGAGAAAGCACTTTCTGTCATTTAGTAGATAATTAACCAAAGTTTATTTTGTCAATAAGAAATGTAGGAATAAATGAGGGATGAAATGAAAGAATTCAATTGTAAGTTTGAGAGCTTTCCAGAATAGCTGCAGACAAGGCACTCTTTTGTTCTGGATCTGAACATGGTGGAAAGGAAGGAAGCCAGTGGGCAACTGGGGCAGAGAGTACAGGATGGTGGAAAGTGTGGGTTGCAAGAAGCGTACTTCATTATTATATTTTCTAATGAGATGGAATTAATATACCATGTGAAGAACTAAGGAAATTTCTCAGGAGGTTCTGGGAGTGGTAGGTTGAAGAGGCCAGAACCCACATCATTGAGGGCAGAAGAAGGGCTGTAGACTCCTTCCTAGATCCAGGAACTCCCCTTCCCCTCCTGTGTCTCCTGCCCACCTCCCTCAAGAGCCTAACAACCCCTAACCACAAAGATGGCTACAGGATAGAATTTTTTATTTTCCTACTTTTCTTAACCTGAGCTTCATCTAGGATCAGTCATGTATCACTCTTTTCAGGCCAGTTTTGTTGCCCTCCCCACTACTATTACCTCTGCTGTCCTCCTCCACCCAGTGCTGCCCTCCACTGGCCCTGCTTCCTGCTGCTTCCTGCTTTTCTGACTGGCCTCTAATACCCTTTGAGAGATCCCCCACCCCATCTTCTGTCTGTCACTGGAGCTTACACTCCCCTCCCAAACTCCTTCTCTTTCTTCCTTAACTCGCCAATCATTCCCTCAAACTCAGAAAAAAACTGACCCTTAAGCTGACATATACAAGCCCCGCCCGCCCACACAGGAGGCATGGTTGTGATTCAGCTACTAAGGTTTGTGCCATCAGACTCTCAAATATGGACATCTGTTTCTGCCTCACGCTGAAGGACATGGTAATGGGCTTCTGTTCAGAGAAAGGCAATTTTAATCTCCTGGTGTAGGCTAGTTAACGGTACGAGGAGAAGTTTTAAATCACACAGAAAAGTACAAATTACGCTGTCTCTTTAAGTATAATTCCTTCTATGAAAATCCTTCCCTTCAAAGGAGGATGAAAACAAGTTACAAAGAGGAGACCGATTCTCCTGTTTCAATGTTTACACTCTAAATTTACTAAAAAAAATAACTTTCATAGAAAACAGTTTTTAGAGAAACCATGTATTATCATGAAGGTGCAGAGCATGAGGTAACTTCCATATTCCACAGGAGCAAATTCACTTCCATCCAACAAACGCAAAAAAAAAAAATTTTTTTTAATGTGGCGATCCTCTGTTTATATTATAAACTATCACAGGATAAACCTTCGGCTGCTAACTAAAAGGTTTGGCAGTTGGAATCCACCAGCTGCTCCAATACTATCTCTCTATG
>NW_026975611.1:0-28056 GCF_030014295.1 Loxodonta africana
CATAGAGAGATAGTATTCCTGAATGCGGTCAATTGGCACTTGCCAAAGCAAGGTTTCCCAGCACAAACTACAAAGCAGCAGCTCTCTCCTGGCAGAGGAAATCCCATGCAGTGTTGCCCTGGCGAGATAGTGTTGCTACAGCGAGGGCCCAGGGAAAACAGACTGCCTGGAGAAATCCTAGCAAAGCCCTGTGTTTCCCCACAGGAATGTATGTCAGTTTCAGTTCTTTGCCAGCAACGGAGCTCACAGGCCCCGTCAGATTGTGTGTATCTCAGTGAAAGAAAGAACACTGTCAGTTCCCCCGTTCCTCTGACGAAAGCGGTTAGAGGGAGAAAAGCGTCCTTTGCTTTCGCTTTCCCGCAGTGAGCTCGGCAGATCTGCCCTTCGCGAAGGGCCGTTTTCCCCCGGAGAACTGCCTCGCGGTAGCCCTGTTCTGGAAGTGGAACGAGTATGCAGTGTTAGCGTTCAGCTATTGTGAAGGCTCGCTTTGGCCCAGGGCAAACGAAGCGCCGGGGGAAATCTTAGCAGAGCCCGGCGCCTTTCCACGGTTCAAAGCGTGGAACAGCAGACTCTTTTGCAAAGAAGAGAGCGCACAGGCAACAGCAGCCCGCACGTTTCTCAGTGAAAGGGAGAACTCCCTGACTTCATCCAGTCCTCTGAGCAAAGCAGGCAGAGGGAGAGAAACTTTCTTTCCTTCCTCTTTCCTGCAACGAATTCCTCCTTTGCTCTTGCAAACGCAAGGCTTCTTCTGAAAAACTACGTCGCGGTGCAGGGATCCTTCCAGAGGAGCAACGGCATAGTTTTAGCTGGAAGGGCTTGGCAGAGCAGCCGGGGAGAAAAGGCCTCTTGCGATTCTCTTTTCTTTCTGCCTGAATGCGGTCAATTGGCACTTGCCAAAGCAAGGTTTCCCAGCACAAACTACAAAGCAGCTGCTCTCTCCTGGCAGAGGAAATCCCATGCAGTGTTGCCCTGGCGAGATAGTGTTGCTACAGCGAGGCCCAGGGAAAACAGACTGCCTAGAGAAATCCTAGCAAAGCCCTGTGTTTCCCCACAGGAATGTATGTCAGTTTCAGTTCTTTGCCAGCAACGGAGCTCAGAGGCAACATCAGATTGTGTGTATCTCAGTGAGAGAAAGAACACTGTGACTTCCCCCGTTCCTCTGACGAAAGCGGTTAGAGGGAGAAAAGCGTCCTTTGCTTTCGCTTTCCCGCAGTGAGCTCGGCAGATCTGCCCTTCGCGAAGGGCCGTTTTCTCCCGGAGAACTGCCTCGCGGTAGCCCTGTTCTGGAAGTGGAACGAGTATGCAGTGTTAGCGTTCAGCTATTGTGAAGGCTCGCTTTGGCCCAGGGCAAACGAAGCGCCGGGGGAAATCTTAGCAGAGCCCGGCGCCTTTCCACGGTTCAAAGCGTGGAACAGCAGACTCTTTTAAAAAGAAGAGAGCGCACAGGCAACAGCAGCCCGCACGTTTCTCAGTGAAAGGGAGAAATCCCTGACTTCATCCAGTCCTCTGAGCAAAGCAGGCAGAGGGAGAGAAACTTTCTTTCCTTCCTCTTTCCTGCAACGAATTCCTCCTTTGCTCTTGCAAACGCAAGGCTTCTTCTGAAAAACTACGTCGCGGTGCAGGGATCCTTCCAGAGGAGCAACGGCATAGTTTTAGCTGGAAGGGCTTGGCAGAGCAGCCGGGGAGAAAAGGCCTCCTGCGATTCTCTTTTCTTTCTGCCTGAATGCGGTCAATTGGCACTTGCCAAAGCAAGGTTTCCCAGCACAAACTACAAAGCAGCAGCTCTCTCCTGGCAGAGGAAATCCCATGCAGTGTTGCCCTGGCGAGATAGTGTTGCTACAGCGAGGCCCAGGGAAAACAGACTGCCTAGAGAAATCCTAGCAAAGCCCTGTGTTTCCCCACAGGAATGTATGTCAGTTTCAGTTCTTTGCCAGCAACGGAGCTCAGACGCAACATCAGATTGTGTGTATCTCAGTGAGAGAAAGAACACTGTGACTTCCCCCGTTCCTCTGACGAAAGCGGTTAGAGGGAGAAAAGCGTCCTTTGCTTTCGCTTTCCCGCAGTGAGCTCGGCAGATCTGCCCTTCGCGAAGGGCCATTTTCCCCCGGAGAACTGCCTCGCGGTAGCCCTGTTCTGGAAGTGGAACGAGTATGCAGTGTTAGCGTTCAGCTATTGTGAAGGCTCGCTTTGGCCCAGGGCAAACGAAGCGCCGATGGAATCTTAGCAGAGCCCGGCGCCTTTCCACGGTTCAAAGCGTGGAACAGCAGACTCTTTTGCAAAGAAGAGAGCGCACAGGCAACAGCAGCCCGCACGTTTCTCAGTGAAAGGGAGAACTCCCTGACTTCATCCAGTCCTCTGAGCAAAGCAGGCAGAGGGAGAGAAACTTTCTTTCCTTCCTCTTTCCTGCAACGAATTCCTCCTTTGCTCTTGCAAACGCAAGGCTTCTTCTGAAAAACTACGTCGCGGTGCAGGGATCCTTCCAGAGGAGCAACGGCATAGTTTTAGCTGGAAGGGCTTGGCAGAGCAGCCGGGGAGAAAAGGCCTCCTGCGATTCTCTTTTCTTTCTGCCTGAATGCGGTCAATTGGCACTTGCCAAAGCAAGGTTTCCCAGCACAAACTACAAAGCAGCAGCTCTCTCCTGGCAGAGGAAATCCCATGCAGTGTTGCCCTGGCGAGATAGTGTTGCTACAGCGAGGCCCAGGGAAAACAGACTGCCTAGAGAAATCCTAGCAAAGCCCTGTGTTTCCCCACAGGAATGTATGTCAGTTTCAGTTCTTTGCCAGCAACGGAGCTCAGACGCAACATCAGATTGTGTGTATCTCAGTGAGAGAAAGAACACTGTGACTTCCCCCGTTCCTCTGACGAAAGCGGTTAGAGGGAGAAAAGCGTCCTTTGCTTTCGCTTTCCCGCAGTGAGCTCGGCAGATCTGCCCTTCGCGAAGGGCCGTTTTCCCCCGGAGAACTGCCTCGCGGTAGCCCTGTTCTGGAAGTGGAACGAGTATGCAGTGTTAGCGTTCAGCTATTGTGAAGGCTCGCTTTGGCCCAGGGCAAACGAAGCGCCGGTGGAATCTTAGCAGAGCCCGGCGCCTTTCCACGGTTCAAAGCGTGGAACAGCAGACTCTTTTAAAAAGAAGAGAGCGCACAGGCAACAGCAGCCCGCACGTTTCTCAGTGAAAGGGAGAAATCCCTGACTTCATCCAGTCCTCTGAGCAAAGCAGGCAGAGGGAGAGAAACTTTCTTTCCTTCCTCTTTCCTGCAACGAATTCCTCCTTTGCTCTTGCAAACGCAAGGCTTCTTCTGAAAAACTACGTCGCGGTGCAGGGATCCTTCCAGAGGAGCAACGGCATAGTTTTAGCTGGAAGGGCTTGGCAGAGCAGCCGGGGAGAAAAGGCCTCCTGCGATTCTCTTTTCTTTCTGCCTGAATGCGGTCAATTGGCACTTGCCAAAGCAAGGTTTCCCAGCACAAACTACAAAGCAGCAGCTCTCTCCTGGCAGAGGAAATCCCATGCAGTGTTGCCCTGGCGAGATAGTGTTGCTACAGCGAGGCCCAGGGAAAACAGACTGCCTAGAGAAATCCTAGCAAAGCCCTGTGTTTCCCCACAGGAATGTATGTCAGTTTCAGTTCTTTGCCAGCAACGGAGCTCAGACGCAACATCAGATTGTGTGTATCTCAGTGAGAGAAAGAACACTGTGACTTCCCCCGTTCCTCTGACGAAAGCGGTTAGAGGGAGAAAAGCGTCCTTTGCTTTCGCTTTCCCGCAGTGAGCTCGGCAGATCTGCCCTTCGCGAAGGGCCGTTTTCCCCCGGAGAACTGCCTCGCGGTAGCCCTGTTCTGGAAGTGGAACGAGTATGCAGTGTTAGCGTTCAGCTATTGTGAAGGCTCGCTTTGGCCCAGGGCAAACGAAGCGCCGATGGAATCTTAGCAGAGCCCGGCGCCTTTCCACGGTTCAAAGCGTGGAACAGCAGACTCTTTTGCAAAGAAGAGAGCGCACAGGCAACAGCAGCCCGCACGTTTCTCAGTGAAAGGGAGAACTCCCTGACTTCATCCAGTCCTCTGAGCAAAGCAGGCAGAGGGAGAGAAACTTTCTTTCCTTCCTCTTTCCTGCAACGAATTCCTCCTTTGCTCTTGCAAACGCAAGGCTTCTTCTGAAAAACTACGTCGCGGTGCAGGGATCCTTCCAGAGGAGCAACGGCATAGTTTTAGCTGGAAGGGCTTGGCAGAGCAGCCGGGGAGAAAAGGCCTCCTGCGATTCTCTTTTCTTTCTGCCTGAATGCGGTCAATTGGCACTTGCCAAAGCAAGGTTTCCCAGCACAAACTACAAAGCAGCAGCTCTCTCCTGGCAGAGGAAATCCCATGCAGTGTTGCCCTGGCGAGATAGTGTTGCTACAGCGAGGCCCAGGGAAAACAGACTGCCTAGAGAAATCCTAGCAAAGCCCTGTGTTTCCCCACAGGAATGTATGTCAGTTTCAGTTCTTTGCCAGCAACGGAGCTCAGAGGCAACATCAGATTGTGTGTATCT
Organism: Loxodonta africana; assembly: GCF_030014295.1. Taxonomy (NCBI): domain Eukaryota; kingdom Metazoa; phylum Chordata; class Mammalia; order Proboscidea; family Elephantidae; genus Loxodonta; species Loxodonta africana. Next base: position 4,520 of record NW_026975611.1, read on the forward strand.
CAGTGAGAGAAAGAACACTGTGACTTCCCCCGTTCCTCTGACGAAAGCGGTTAGAGGGAGAAAAGCGTCCTTTGCTTTCGCTTTCCCGCAGTGAGCTCGGCAGATCTGCCCTTCGCGAAGGGCCGTTTTCCCCCGGAGAACTGCCTCGCGGTAGCCCTGTTCTGGAAGTGGAACGAGTATGCAGTGTTAGCGTTCAGCTATTGTGAAGGCTCGCTTTGGCCCAGGGCAAACGAAGCGCCGGTGGAATCTTAGCAGAGCCCGGCGCCTTTCCACGGTTCAAAGCGTGGAACAGCAGACTCTTTTGCAAAGAAGAGAGCGCACAGGCAACAGCAGCCCGCACGTTTCTCAGTGAAAGGGAGAACTCCCTGACTTCATCCAGTCCTCTGAGCAAAGCAGGCAGAGGGAGAGAAACTTTCTTTCCTTCCTCTTTCCTGCAACGAATTCCTCCTTTGCTCTTGCAAACGCAAGGCTTCTTCTGAAAAACTACGTCGCGGTGCAGGGATCCTTCCAGAGGAGCAACGGCATAGTTTTAGCTGGGAGGGCTTGGCAGAGCAGCCGGGGAGAAAAGGCCTCTTGCGATTCTCTTTTCTTTCTGCCTGAATGCGGTCAATTGGCACTTGCCAAAGCAAGGTTTCCCAGCACAAACTACAAAGCAGCAGCTCTCTCCTGGCAGAGGAAATCCCATGCAGTGTTGCCCTGGCGAGATAGTGTTGCTACAGCGAGGCCCAGGGAAAACAGACTGCCTAGAGAAATCCTAGCAAAGCCCTGTGTTTCCCCACAGGAATGTATGTCAGTTTCAGTTCTTTGCCAGCAACGGAGCTCACAGGCAACATCAGATTGTGTGTATCTCAGTGAGAGAAAGAACACTGTGACTTCCCCCGTTCCTCTGACGAAAGCGGTTAGAGGGAGAAAAGCGTCCTTTGCTTTCGCTTTCCCGCAGTGAGCTCGGCAGATCTGCCCTTCGCGAAGGGCCGTTTTCCCCCGGAGAACTGCCTCGCGGTAGCCCTGTTCTGGAAGTGGAACGAGTATGCAGTGTTAGCGTTCAGCTATTGTGAAGGCTCGCTTTGGCCCAGGGCAAACGAAGCGCCGGGGGAAATCTTAGCAGAGCCCGGCGCCTTTCCACGGTTCAAAGCGTGGAACAGCAGACTCTTTTGCAAAGAAGAGAGCGCACAGGCAACAGCAGCCCGCACGTTTCTCAGTGAAAGGGAGAACTCCCTGACTTCATCCAGTCCTCTGAGCAAAGCAGGCAGAGGGAGAGAAACTTTCTTTCCTTCCTCTTTCCTGCAACGAATTCCTCCTTTGCTCTTGCAAACGCAAGGCTTCTTCTGAAAAACTACGTCGCGGTGCAGGGATCCTTCCAGAGGAGCAACAGCATAGTTTTAGCTGGAAGGGCTTGGCAGAGCAGCCGGGGAGAAAAGGCCTCCTGCGATTCTCTTTTCTTTCTGCCTGAATGCGGTCAATTGGCACTTGCCAAAGCAAGGTTTCCCAGCACAAACTACAAAGCAGCAGCTCTCTCCTGGCAGAGGAAATCCCATGCAGTGTTGCCCTGGCGAGATAGTGTTGCTACAGCGAGGCCCAGGGAAAACAGACTGCCTGGAGAAATCCTAGCAAAGCCCTGTGTTTCCCCACAGGAATGTATGTCAGTTTCAGTTCTTTGCCAACAACGGAGCTCACAGGCCACGTCAGATTGTGTGTATCTCAGTGAAAGAAAGAACACTGTCAGTTCCCCCGTTCCTCTGACGAAAGCGGTTAGAGGGAGAAAAGCGTCCTTTGCTTTCGCTTTCCCGCAGTGAGCTCGGCAGATCTGCCCTTCGCGAAGGGCCGTTTTCCCCCGGAGAACTGCCTCGCGGTAGCCCTGTTCTGGAAGTGGAACGAGTATGCAGTGTTAGCGTTCAGCTATTGTGAAGGCTCGCTTTGGCCCAGGGCAAACGAAGCGCCGGGGGAATCTTAGCAGAGCCCGGCGCCTTTCCACGGTTCAAAGCGTGGAACAGCAGACTCTTTTGCAAAGAAGAGAGCGCACAGGCAACAGCAGCCCGCACGTTTCTCAGTGAAAGGGAGAAATCCCTGACTTCATCCAGTCCTCTGAGCAAAGCAGGCAGAGGGAGAGAAATTTTCTTTCCTTCCTCTTTCCTGCAACGAATTCCTCCTTTGCTCTTGCAAACGCAAGGCTTCTTCTGAAAAACTACGTCGCGGTGCAGGGATCCTTCCAGAGGAGCAACGGCATAGTTTTAGCTGGAAGGGCTTGGCAGAGCAGCCGGCGAGAAAAGGCCTCTTGCGATTCTCTTTTCTTTCTGCCTGAATGCGGTCAATTGGCACTTGCCAAAGCAAGGTTTCCCAGCACAAACTACAAAGCAGCTGCTCTCTCCTGGCAGAGGAAATCCCATGCAGTGTTGCCCTGGCGAGATAGTGTTGCTACAGCGAGGCCCAGGGAAAACAGACTGCCTAGAGAAATCCTAGCAAAGCCCTGTGTTTCCCCACAGGAATGTATGTCAGTTTCAGTTCTTTGCCAGCAACGGAGCTCAGAGGCAACATCAGATTGTGTGTATCTCAGTGAGAGAAAGAACACTGTGACTTCCCCCGTTCCTCTGACGAAAGCGGTTAGAGGGAGAAAAGCGTCCTTTGCTTTCGCTTTCCCGCAGTGAGCTCGGCAGATCTGCCCTTCGCGAAGGGCCGTTTTCTCCCGGAGAACTGCCTCGCGGTAGCCCTGTTCTGGAAGTGGAACGAGTATGCAGTGTTAGCGTTCAGCTATTGTGAAGGCTCGCTTTGGCCCAGGGCAAACGAAGCGCCGGGGGAAATCTTAGCAGAGCCCGGCGCCTTTCCACGGTTCAAAGCGTGGAACAGCAGACTCTTTTAAAAAGAAGAGAGCGCACAGGCAACAGCAGCCCGCACGTTTCTCAGTGAAAGGGAGAACTCCCTGACTTCATCCAGTCCTCTGAGCAAAGCAGGCAGAGGGAGAGAAACTTTCTTTCCTTCCTCTTTCCTGCAACGAATTCCTCCTTTGCTCTTGCAAACGCAAGGCTTCTTCTGAAAAACTACGTCGCGGTGCAGGGATCCTTCCAGAGGAGCAACGGCATAGTTTTAGCTGGAAGGGCTTGGCAGAGCAGCCGGGGAGAAAAGGCCTCCTGCGATTCTCTTTTCTTTCTGCCTGAATGCGGTCAATTGGCACTTGCCAAAGCAAGGTTTCCCAGCACAAACTACAAAGCAGCAGCTCTCTCCTGGCAGAGGAAATCCCATGCAGTGTTGCCCTGGCGAGATAGTGTTGCTACAGCGAGGCCCAGGGAAAACAGACTGCCTGGAGAAATCCTAGCAAAGCCCTGTGTTTCCCCACAGGAATGTATGTCAGTTTCAGTTCTTTGCCAGCAACGGAGCTCACAGGCCCCGTCAGATTGTGTGTATCTCAGTGAAAGAAAGAACACTGTCAGTTCCCCCGTTCCTCTGACGAAAGCGGTTAGAGGGAGAAAAGCGTCCTTTGCTTTCGCTTTCCCGCAGTGAGCTCGGCAGATCTGCCCTTCGCGAAGGGCCGTTTTCCCCCGGAGAACTGCCTCGCGGTAGCCCTGTTCTGGAAGTGGAACGAGTATGCAGTGTTAGCGTTCAGCTATTGTGAAGGCTCGCTTTGGCCCAGGGCAAACGAAGCGCCGGGGGAAATCTTAGCAGAGCCCGGCGCCTTTCCACGGTTCAAAGCGTGGAACAGCAGACTCTTTTGCAAAGAAGAGAGCGCACAGGCAACAGCAGCCCGCACGTTTCTCAGTGAAAGGGAGAACTCCCTGACTTCATCCAGTCCTCTGAGCAAAGCAGGCAGAGGGAGAGAAACTTTCTTTCCTTCCTCTTTCCTGCAACGAATTCCTCCTTTGCTCTTGCAAACGCAAGGCTTCTTCTGAAAAACTACGTCGCGGTGCAGGGATCCTTCCAGAGGAGCAACGGCATAGTTTTAGCTGGAAGGGCTTGGCAGAGCAGCCGGGGAGAAAAGGCCTCTTGCGATTCTCTTTTCTTTCTGCCTGAATGCGGTCAATTGGCACTTGCCAAAGCAAGGTTTCCCAGCACAAACTACAAAGCAGCTGCTCTCTCCTGGCAGAGGAAATCCCATGCAGTGTTGCCCTGGCGAGATAGTGTTGCTACAGCGAGGCCCAGGGAAAACAGACTGCCTAGAGAAATCCTAGCAAAGCCCTGTGTTTCCCCACAGGAATGTATGTCAGTTTCAGTTCTTTGCCAGCAACGGAGCTCAGAGGCAACATCAGATTGTGTGTATCTCAGTGAGAGAAAGAACACTGTGACTTCCCCCGTTCCTCTGACGAAAGCGGTTAGAGGGAGAAAAGCGTCCTTTGCTTTCGCTTTCCCGCAGTGAGCTCGGCAGATCTGCCCTTCGCGAAGGGCCGTTTTCTCCCGGAGAACTGCCTCGCGGTAGCCCTGTTCTGGAAGTGGAACGAGTATGCAGTGTTAGCGTTCAGCTATTGTGAAGGCTCGCTTTGGCCCAGGGCAAACGAAGCGCCGGGGGAAATCTTAGCAGAGCCCGGCGCCTTTCCACGGTTCAAAGCGTGGAACAGCAGACTCTTTTAAAAAGAAGAGAGCGCACAGGCAACAGCAGCCCGCACGTTTCTCAGTGAAAGGGAGAAATCCCTGACTTCATCCAGTCCTCTGAGCAAAGCAGGCAGAGGGAGAGAAACTTTCTTTCCTTCCTCTTTCCTGCAACGAATTCCTCCTTTGCTCTTGCAAACGCAAGGCTTCTTCTGAAAAACTACGTCGCGGTGCAGGGATCCTTCCAGAGGAGCAACGGCATAGTTTTAGCTGGAAGGGCTTGGCAGAGCAGCCGGGGAGAAAAGGCCTCCTGCGATTCTCTTTTCTTTCTGCCTGAATGCGGTCAATTGGCACTTGCCAAAGCAAGGTTTCCCAGCACAAACTACAAAGCAGCAGCTCTCTCCTGGCAGAGGAAATCCCATGCAGTGTTGCCCTGGCGAGATAGTGTTGCTACAGCGAGGCCCAGGGAAAACAGACTGCCTAGAGAAATCCTAGCAAAGCCCTGTGTTTCCCCACAGGAATGTATGTCAGTTTCAGTTCTTTGCCAGCAACGGAGCTCAGACGCAACATCAGATTGTGTGTATCTCAGTGAGAGAAAGAACACTGTGACTTCCCCCGTTCCTCTGACGAAAGCGGTTAGAGGGAGAAAAGCGTCCTTTGCTTTCGCTTTCCCGCAGTGAGCTCGGCAGATCTGCCCTTCGCGAAGGGCCATTTTCCCCCGGAGAACTGCCTCGCGGTAGCCCTGTTCTGGAAGTGGAACGAGTATGCAGTGTTAGCGTTCAGCTATTGTGAAGGCTCGCTTTGGCCCAGGGCAAACGAAGCGCCGATGGAATCTTAGCAGAGCCCGGCGCCTTTCCACGGTTCAAAGCGTGGAACAGCAGACTCTTTTGCAAAGAAGAGAGCGCACAGGCAACAGCAGCCCGCACGTTTCTCAGTGAAAGGGAGAACTCCCTGACTTCATCCAGTCCTCTGAGCAAAGCAGGCAGAGGGAGAGAAACTTTCTTTCCTTCCTCTTTCCTGCAACGAATTCCTCCTTTGCTCTTGCAAACGCAAGGCTTCTTCTGAAAAACTACGTCGCGGTGCAGGGATCCTTCCAGAGGAGCAACGGCATAGTTTTAGCTGGAAGGGCTTGGCAGAGCAGCCGGGGAGAAAAGGCCTCCTGCGATTCTCTTTTCTTTCTGCCTGAATGCGGTCAATTGGCACTTGCCAAAGCAAGGTTTCCCAGCACAAACTACAAAGCAGCAGCTCTCTCCTGGCAGAGGAAATCCCATGCAGTGTTGCCCTGGCGAGATAGTGTTGCTACAGCGAGGCCCAGGGAAAACAGACTGCCTAGAGAAATCCTAGCAAAGCCCTGTGTTTCCCCACAGGAATGTATGTCAGTTTCAGTTCTTTGCCAGCAACGGAGCTCAGACGCAACATCAGATTGTGTGTATCTCAGTGAGAGAAAGAACACTGTGACTTCCCCCGTTCCTCTGACGAAAGCGGTTAGAGGGAGAAAAGCGTCCTTTGCTTTCGCTTTCCCGCAGTGAGCTCGGCAGATCTGCCCTTCGCGAAGGGCCGTTTTCCCCCGGAGAACTGCCTCGCGGTAGCCCTGTTCTGGAAGTGGAACGAGTATGCAGTGTTAGCGTTCAGCTATTGTGAAGGCTCGCTTTGGCCCAGGGCAAACGAAGCGCCGGTGGAATCTTAGCAGAGCCCGGCGCCTTTCCACGGTTCAAAGCGTGGAACAGCAGACTCTTTTGCAAAGAAGAGAGCGCACAGGCAACAGCAGCCCGCACGTTTCTCAGTGAAAGGGAGAACTCCCTGACTTCATCCAGTCCTCTGAGCAAAGCAGGCAGAGGGAGAGAAACTTTCTTTCCTTCCTCTTTCCTGCAACGAATTCCTCCTTTGCTCTTGCAAACGCAAGGCTTCTTCTGAAAAACTACGTCGCGGTGCAGGGATCCTTCCAGAGGAGCAACGGCATAGTTTTAGCTGGGAGGGCTTGGCAGAGCAGCCGGGGAGAAAAGGCCTCTTGCGATTCTCTTTTCTTTCTGCCTGAATGCGGTCAATTGGCACTTGCCAAAGCAAGGTTTCCCAGCACAAACTACAAAGCAGCAGCTCTCTCCTGGCAGAGGAAATCCCATGCAGTGTTGCCCTGGCGAGATAGTGTTGCTACAGCGAGGCCCAGGGAAAACAGACTGCCTAGAGAAATCCTAGCAAAGCCCTGTGTTTCCCCACAGGAATGTATGTCAGTTTCAGTTCTTTGCCAGCAACGGAGCTCACAGGCAACATCAGATTGTGTGTATCTCAGTGAGAGAAAGAACACTGTGACTTCCCCCGTTCCTCTGACGAAAGCGGTTAGAGGGAGAAAAGCGTCCTTTGCTTTCGCTTTCCCGCAGTGAGCTCGGCAGATCTGCCCTTCGCGAAGGGCCGTTTTCCCCCGGAGAACTGCCTCGCGGTAGCCCTGTTCTGGAAGTGGAACGAGTATGCAGTGTTAGCGTTCAGCTATTGTGAAGGCTCGCTTTGGCCCAGGGCAAACGAAGCGCCGGGGGAAATCTTAGCAGAGCCCGGCGCCTTTCCACGGTTCAAAGCGTGGAACAGCAGACTCTTTTGCAAAGAAGAGAGCGCACAGGCAACAGCAGCCCGCACGTTTCTCAGTGAAAGGGAGAACTCCCTGACTTCATCCAGTCCTCTGAGCAAAGCAGGCAGAGGGAGAGAAACTTTCTTTCCTTCCTCTTTCCTGCAACGAATTCCTCCTTTGCTCTTGCAAACGCAAGGCTTCTTCTGAAAAACTACGTCGCGGTGCAGGGATCCTTCCAGAGGAGCAACAGCATAGTTTTAGCTGGAAGGGCTTGGCAGAGCAGCCGGGGAGAAAAGGCCTCCTGCGATTCTCTTTTCTTTCTGCCTGAATGCGGTCAATTGGCACTTGCCAAAGCAAGGTTTCCCAGCACAAACTACAAAGCAGCAGCTCTCTCCTGGCAGAGGAAATCCCATGCAGTGTTGCCCTGGCGAGATAGTGTTGCTACAGCGAGGCCCAGGGAAAACAGACTGCCTGGAGAAATCCTAGCAAAGCCCTGTGTTTCCCCACAGGAATGTATGTCAGTTTCAGTTCTTTGCCAACAACGGAGCTCACAGGCCACGTCAGATTGTGTGTATCTCAGTGAAAGAAAGAACACTGTCAGTTCCCCCGTTCCTCTGACGAAAGCGGTTAGAGGGAGAAAAGCGTCCTTTGCTTTCGCTTTCCCGCAGTGAGCTCGGCAGATCTGCCCTTCGCGAAGGGCCGTTTTCCCCCGGAGAACTGCCTCGCGGTAGCCCTGTTCTGGAAGTGGAACGAGTATGCAGTGTTAGCGTTCAGCTATTGTGAAGGCTCGCTTTGGCCCAGGGCAAACGAAGCGCCGGGGGAAATCTTAGCAGAGCCCGGCGCCTTTCCACGGTTCAAAGCGTGGAACAGCAGACTCTTTTGCAAAGAAGAGAGCGCACAGGCAACAGCAGCCCGCACGTTTCTCAGTGAAAGGGAGAACTCCCTGACTTCATCCAGTCCTCTGAGCAAAGCAGGCAGAGGGAGAGAAACTTTCTTTCCTTCCTCTTTCCTGCAACGAATTCCTCCTTTGCTCTTGCAAACGCAAGGCTTCTTCTGAAAAACTACGTCGCGGTGCAGGGATCCTTCCAGAGGAGCAACGGCATAGTTTTAGCTGGAAGGGCTTGGCAGAGCAGCCGGGGAGAAAAGGCCTCCTGCGATTCTCTTTTCTTTCCACCTGAATGCGGTCAATTGGCACTTGCCAAAGCAAGGTTTCCCAGCACAAACTACAAAGCAGCAGCTCTCTCCTGGCAGAGGAAATCCCATGCAGTGTTGCCCTGGCGAGATAGTGTTGCTACAGCGAGGCCCAGGGAAAACACACTGCCTAGAGAAATCCTAGCAAAGCCCTGTGTTTCCCCACAGGAATGTATGTCAGTTTCAGTTCTTTGCCAGCAACGGAGCTCAGAGGCAACATCAGATTGTGTGTATCTCAGTGAGAGAAAGAACACTGTGACTTCCTCCGTTCCTCTGACGAAAGCGGTTAGAGGGAGAAAAGCATCCTTTGCTTTCGCTTTCCCGCAGTGAGCTCGGCAGATCTGCCCTTCGCGAAGGGCCGTTTTCCCCCGGAGAACTGCCTCGCGGTAGCCCTGTTCTGGAAGTGGAACGAGTATGCAGTGTTAGCGTTCAGCTATTGTGAAGGCTCGCTTTGGCCCAGGGCAAACGAAGCGCCGGGGGAAATCTTAGCAGAGCCCGGCGCCTTTCCACGGTTCAAAGCGTGGAACAGCAGACTCTTTTGCAAAGAAGAGAGCGCACAGGCAACAGCAGCCCGCACGTTTCTCAGTGAAAGGGAGAACTCCCTGACTTCATCCAGTCCTCTGAGCAAAGCAGGCAGAGGGAGAGAAACTTTCTTTCCTTCCTCTTTCCTGCAACGAATTCCTCCTTTGCTCTTGCAAACGCAAGGCTTCTTCTGAAAAACTACGTCGCGGTGCAGGGATCCTTCCAGAGGAGCAACAGCATAGTTTTAGCTGGAAGGGCTTGGCAGAGCAGCCGGGGAGAAAAGGCCTCCTGCGATTCTCTTTTCTTTCTGCCTGAATGCGGTCAATTGGCACTTGCCAAAGCAAGGTTTCCCAGCACAAACTACAAAGCAGCAGCTCTCTCCTGGCAGAGGAAATCCCATGCAGTGTTGCCCTGGCGAGATAGTGTTGCTACAGCGAGGCCCAGGGAAAACAGACTGCCTGGAGAAATCCTAGCAAAGCCCTGTGTTTCCCCACAGGAATGTATGTCAGTTTCAGTTCTTTGCCAACAACGGAGCTCACAGGCCACGTCAGATTGTGTGTATCTCAGTGAAAGAAAGAACACTGTCAGTTCCCCCGTTCCTCTGACGAAAGCGGTTAGAGGGAGAAAAGCGTCCTTTGCTTTCGCTTTCCCGCAGTGAGCTCGGCAGATCTGCCCTTCGCGAAGGGCCGTTTTCCCCCGGAGAACTGCCTCGCGGTAGCCCTGTTCTGGAAGTGGAACGAGTATGCAGTGTTAGCGTTCAGCTATTGTGAAGGCTCGCTTTGGCCCAGGGCAAACGAAGCGCCGGGGGAATCTTAGCAGAGCCCGGCGCCTTTCCACGGTTCAAAGCGTGGAACAGCAGACTCTTTTGCAAAGAAGAGAGCGCACAGGCAACAGCAGCCCGCACGTTTCTCAGTGAAAGGGAGAAATCCCTGACTTCATCCAGTCCTCTGAGCAAAGCAGGCAGAGGGAGAGAAATTTTCTTTCCTTCCTCTTTCCTGCAACGAATTCCTCCTTTGCTCTTGCAAACGCAAGGCTTCTTCTGAAAAACTACGTCGCGGTGCAGGGATCCTTCCAGAGGAGCAACGGCATAGTTTTAGCTGGAAGGGCTTGGCAGAGCAGCCGGCGAGAAAAGGCCTCTTGCGATTCTCTTTTCTTTCTGCCTGAATGCGGTCAATTGGCACTTGCCAAAGCAAGGTTTCCCAGCACAAACTACAAAGCAGCTGCTCTCTCCTGGCAGAGGAAATCCCATGCAGTGTTGCCCTGGCGAGATAGTGTTGCTACAGCGAGGCCCAGGGAAAACAGACTGCCTAGAGAAATCCTAGCAAAGCCCTGTGTTTCCCCACAGGAATGTATGTCAGTTTCAGTTCTTTGCCAGCAACGGAGCTCAGAGGCAACATCAGATTGTGTGTATCTCAGTGAGAGAAAGAACACTGTGACTTCCCCCGTTCCTCTGACGAAAGCGGTTAGAGGGAGAAAAGCGTCCTTTGCTTTCGCTTTCCCGCAGTGAGCTCGGCAGATCTGCCCTTCGCGAAGGGCCGTTTTCTCCCGGAGAACTGCCTCGCGGTAGCCCTGTTCTGGAAGTGGAACGAGTATGCAGTGTTAGCGTTCAGCTATTGTGAAGGCTCGCTTTGGCCCAGGGCAAACGAAGCGCCGGGGGAAATCTTAGCAGAGCCCGGCGCCTTTCCACGGTTCAAAGCGTGGAACAGCAGACTCTTTTGCAAAGAAGAGAGCGCACAGGCAACAGCAGCCCGCACGTTTCTCAGTGAAAGGGAGAACTCCCTGACTTCATCCAGTCCTCTGAGCAAAGCAGGCAGAGGGAGAGAAACTTTCTTTCCTTCCTCTTTCCTGCAACGAATTCCTCCTTTGCTCTTGCAAACGCAAGGCTTCTTCTGAAAAACTACGTCGCGGTGCAGGGATCCTTCCAGAGGAGCAACGGCATAGTTTTAGCTGGAAGGGCTTGGCAGAGCAGCCGGGGAGAAAAGGCCTCCTGCGATTCTCTTTTCTTTCTGCCTGAATGCGGTCAATTGGCACTTGCCAAAGCAAGGTTTCCCAGCACAAACTACAAAGCAGCAGCTCTCTCCTGGCAGAGGAAATCCCATGCAGTGTTGCCCTGGCGAGATAGTGTTGCTACAGCGAGGCCCAGGGAAAACAGACTGCCTGGAGAAATCCTAGCAAAGCCCTGTGTTTCCCCACAGGAATGTATGTCAGTTTCAGTTCTTTGCCAGCAACGGAGCTCATAGGCCCCGTCAGATTGTGTGTATCTCAGTGAAAGAAAGAACACTGTCAGTTCCCCCGTTCCTCTGACGAAAGCGGTTAGAGGGAGAAAAGCGTCCTTTGCTTTCGCTTTCCCGCAGTGAGCTCGGCAGATCTGCCCTTCGCGAAGGGCCGTTTTCCCCCGGAGAACTGCCTCGCGGTAGCCCTGTTCTGGAAGTGGAACGAGTATGCAGTGTTAGCGTTCAGCTATTGTGAAGGCTCGCTTTGGCCCAGGGCAAACGAAGCGCCGGGGGAAATCTTAGCAGAGCCCGGCGCCTTTCCACGGTTCAAAGCGTGGAACAGCAGACTCTTTTGCAAAGAAGAGAGCGCACAGGCAACAGCAGCCCGCACGTTTCTCAGTGAAAGGGAGAACTCCCTGACTTCATCCAGTCCTCTGAGCAAAGCAGGCAGAGGGAGAGAAACTTTCTTTCCTTCCTCTTTCCTGCAACGAATTCCTCCTTTGCTCTTGCAAACGCAAGGCTTCTTCTGAAAAACTACGTCGCGGTGCAGGGATCCTTCCAGAGGAGCAACGGCATAGTTTTAGCTGGAAGGGCTTGGCAGAGCAGCCGGGGAGAAAAGGCCTCTTGCGATTCTCTTTTCTTTCTGCCTGAATGCGGTCAATTGGCACTTGCCAAAGCAAGGTTTCCCAGCACAAACTACAAAGCAGCTGCTCTCTCCTGGCAGAGGAAATCCCATGCAGTGTTGCCCTGGCGAGATAGTGTTGCTACAGCGAGGCCCAGGGAAAACAGACTGCCTAGAGAAATCCTAGCAAAGCCCTGTGTTTCCCCACAGGAATGTATGTCAGTTTCAGTTCTTTGCCAGCAACGGAGCTCAGAGGCAACATCAGATTGTGTGTATCTCAGTGAGAGAAAGAACACTGTGACTTCCCCCGTTCCTCTGACGAAAGCGGTTAGAGGGAGAAAAGCGTCCTTTGCTTTCGCTTTCCCGCAGTGAGCTCGGCAGATCTGCCCTTCGCGAAGGGCCGTTTTCTCCCGGAGAACTGCCTCGCGGTAGCCCTGTTCTGGAAGTGGAACGAGTATGCAGTGTTAGCGTTCAGCTATTGTGAAGGCTCGCTTTGGCCCAGGGCAAACGAAGCGCCGGGGGAAATCTTAGCAGAGCCCGGCGCCTTTCCACGGTTCAAAGCGTGGAACAGCAGACTCTTTTAAAAAGAAGAGAGCGCACAGGCAACAGCAGCCCGCACGTTTCTCAGTGAAAGGGAGAAATCCCTGACTTCATCCAGTCCTCTGAGCAAAGCAGGCAGAGGGAGAGAAACTTTCTTTCCTTCCTCTTTCCTGCAACGAATTCCTCCTTTGCTCTTGCAAACGCAAGGCTTCTTCTGAAAAACTACGTCGCGGTGCAGGGATCCTTCCAGAGGAGCAACGGCATAGTTTTAGCTGGAAGGGCTTGGCAGAGCAGCCGGGGAGAAAAGGCCTCCTGCGATTCTCTTTTCTTTCTGCCTGAATGCGGTCAATTGGCACTTGCCAAAGCAAGGTTTCCCAGCACAAACTACAAAGCAGCAGCTCTCTCCTGGCAGAGGAAATCCCATGCAGTGTTGCCCTGGCGAGATAGTGTTGCTACAGCGAGGCCCAGGGAAAACAGACTGCCTAGAGAAATCCTAGCAAAGCCCTGTGTTTCCCCACAGGAATGTATGTCAGTTTCAGTTCTTTGCCAGCAACGGAGCTCAGACGCAACATCAGATTGTGTGTATCTCAGTGAGAGAAAGAACACTGTGACTTCCCCCGTTCCTCTGACGAAAGCGGTTAGAGGGAGAAAAGCGTCCTTTGCTTTCGCTTTCCCGCAGTGAGCTCGGCAGATCTGCCCTTCGCGAAGGGCCATTTTCCCCCGGAGAACTGCCTCGCGGTAGCCCTGTTCTGGAAGTGGAACGAGTATGCAGTGTTAGCGTTCAGCTATTGTGAAGGCTCGCTTTGGCCCAGGGCAAACGAAGCGCCGCTGGAATCTTAGCAGAGCCCGGCGCCTTTCCACGGTTCAAAGCGTGGAACAGCAGACTCTTTTGCAAAGAAGAGAGCGCACAGGCAACAGCAGCCCGCACGTTTCTCAGTGAAAGGGAGAACTCCCTGACTTCATCCAGTCCTCTGAGCAAAGCAGGCAGAGGGAGAGAAACTTTCTTTCCTTCCTCTTTCCTGCAACGAATTCCTCCTTTGCTCTTGCAAACGCAAGGCTTCTTCTGAAAAACTACGTCGCGGTGCAGGGATCCTTCCAGAGGAGCAACGGCATAGTTTTAGCTGGAAGGGCTTGGCAGAGCAGCCGGGGAGAAAAGGCCTCCTGCGATTCTCTTTTCTTTCTGCCTGAATGCGGTCAATTGGCACTTGCCAAAGCAAGGTTTCCCAGCACAAACTACAAAGCAGCAGCTCTCTCCTGGCAGAGGAAATCCCATGCAGTGTTGCCCTGGCGAGATAGTGTTGCTACAGCGAGGCCCAGGGAAAACAGACTGCCTAGAGAAATCCTAGCAAAGCCCTGTGTTTCCCCACAGGAATGTATGTCAGTTTCAGTTCTTTGCCAGCAACGGAGCTCAGACGCAACATCAGATTGTGTGTATCTCAGTGAGAGAAAGAACACTGTGACTTCCCCCGTTCCTCTGACGAAAGCGGTTAGAGGGAGAAAAGCGTCCTTTGCTTTCGCTTTCCCGCAGTGAGCTCGGCAGATCTGCCCTTCGCGAAGGGCCGTTTTCCCCCGGAGAACTGCCTCGCGGTAGCCCTGTTCTGGAAGTGGAACGAGTATGCAGTGTTAGCGTTCAGCTATTGTGAAGGCTCGCTTTGGCCCAGGGCAAACGAAGCGCCGGTGGAATCTTAGCAGAGCCCGGCGCCTTTCCACGGTTCAAAGCGTGGAACAGCAGACTCTTTTGCAAAGAAGAGAGCGCACAGGCAACAGCAGCCCGCACGTTTCTCAGTGAAAGGGAGAACTCCCTGACTTCATCCAGTCCTCTGAGCAAAGCAGGCAGAGGGAGAGAAACTTTCTTTCCTTCCTCTTTCCTGCAACGAATTCCTCCTTTGCTCTTGCAAACGCAAGGCTTCTTCTGAAAAACTACGTCGCGGTGCAGGGATCCTTCCAGAGGAGCAACGGCATAGTTTTAGCTGGGAGGGCTTGGCAGAGCAGCCGGGGAGAAAAGGCCTCTTGCGATTCTCTTTTCTTTCTGCCTGAATGCGGTCAATTGGCACTTGCCAAAGCAAGGTTTCCCAGCACAAACTACAAAGCAGCAGCTCTCTCCTGGCAGAGGAAATCCCATGCAGTGTTGCCCTGGCGAGATAGTGTTGCTACAGCGAGGCCCAGGGAAAACAGACTGCCTAGAGAAATCCTAGCAAAGCCCTGTGTTTCCCCACAGGAATGTATGTCAGTTTCAGTTCTTTGCCAGCAACGGAGCTCACAGGCAACATCAGATTGTGTGTATCTCAGTGAGAGAAAGAACACTGTGACTTCCCCCGTTCCTCTGACGAAAGCGGTTAGAGGGAGAAAAGCGTCCTTTGCTTTCGCTTTCCCGCAGTGAGCTCGGCAGATCTGCCCTTCGCGAAGGGCCGTTTTCCCCCGGAGAACTGCCTCGCGGTAGCCCTGTTCTGGAAGTGGAACGAGTATGCAGTGTTAGCGTTCAGCTATTGTGAAGGCTCGCTTTGGCCCAGGGCAAACGAAGCGCCGGGGGAAATCTTAGCAGAGCCCGGCGCCTTTCCACGGTTCAAAGCGTGGAACAGCAGACTCTTTTGCAAAGAAGAGAGCGCACAGGCAACAGCAGCCCGCACGTTTCTCAGTGAAAGGGAGAACTCCCTGACTTCATCCAGTCCTCTGAGCAAAGCAGGCAGAGGGAGAGAAACTTTCTTTCCTTCCTCTTTCCTGCAACGAATTCCTCCTTTGCTCTTGCAAACGCAAGGCTTCTTCTGAAAAACTACGTCGCGGTGCAGGGATCCTTCCAGAGGAGCAACAGCATAGTTTTAGCTGGAAGGGCTTGGCAGAGCAGCCGGGGAGAAAAGGCCTCCTGCGATTCTCTTTTCTTTCTGCCTGAATGCGGTCAATTGGCACTTGCCAAAGCAAGGTTTCCCAGCACAAACTACAAAGCAGCAGCTCTCTCCTGGCAGAGGAAATCCCATGCAGTGTTGCCCTGGCGAGATAGTGTTGCTACAGCGAGGCCCAGGGAAAACAGACTGCCTAGAGAAATCCTAGCAAAGCCCTGTGTTTCCCCACAGGAATGTATGTCAGTTTCAGTTCTTTGCCAACAACGGAGCTCACAGGCCACGTCAGATTGTGTGTATCTCAGTGAAAGAAAGAACACTGTCAGTTCCCCCGTTCCTCTGACGAAAGCGGTTAGAGGGAGAAAAGCGTCCTTTGCTTTCGCTTTCCCGCAGTGAGCTCGGCAGATCTGCCCTTCGCGAAGGGCCGTTTTCCCCCGGAGAACTGCCTCGCGGTAGCCCTGTTCTGGAAGTGGAACGAGTATGCAGTGTTAGCGTTCAGCTATTGTGAAGGCTCGCTTTGGCCCAGGGCAAACGAAGCGCCGGGGGAAATCTTAGCAGAGCCCGGCGCCTTTCCACGGTTCAAAGCGTGGAACAGCAGACTCTTTTGCAAAGAAGAGAGCGCACAGGCAACAGCAGCCCGCACGTTTCTCAGTGAAAGGGAGAACTCCCTGACTTCATCCAGTCCTCTGAGCAAAGCAGGCAGAGGGAGAGAAACTTTCTTTCCTTCCTCTTTCCTGCAACGAATTCCTCCTTTGCTCTTGCAAACGCAAGGCTTCTTCTGAAAAACTACGTCGCGGTGCAGGGATCCTTCCAGAGGAGCAACGGCATAGTTTTAGCTGGAAGGGCTTGGCAGAGCAGCCGGGGAGAAAAGGCCTCCTGCGATTCTCTTTTCTTTCCACCTGAATGCGGTCAATTGGCACTTGCCAAAGCAAGGTTTCCCAGCACAAACTACAAAGCAGCAGCTCTCTCCTGGCAGAGGAAATCCCATGCAGTGTTGCCCTGGCGAGATAGTGTTGCTACAGCGAGGCCCAGGGAAAACAGACTGCCTAGAGAAATCCTAGCAAAGCCCTGTGTTTCCCCACAGGAATGTATGTCAGTTTCAGTTCTTTGCCAGCAACGGAGCTCAGAGGCAACATCAGATTGTGTGTATCTCAGTGAGAGAAAGAACACTGTGACTTCCCCCGTTCCTCTGACGAAAGCGGTTAGAGGGAGAAAAGCGTCCTTTGCTTTCGCTTTCCCGCAGTGAGCTCGGCAGATCTGCCCTTCGCGAAGGGCCGTTTTCCCCCGGAGAACTGCCTCGCGGTAGCCCTGTTCTGGAAGTGGAACGAGTATGCAGTGTTAGCGTTCAGCTATTGTGAAGGCTCGCTTTGGCCCAGGGCAAACGAAGCGCCGGGGGAAATCTTAGCAGAGCCCGGCGCCTTTCCACGGTTCAAAGCGTGGAACAGCAGACTCTTTTGCAAAGAAGAGAGCGCACAGGCAACAGCAGCCCGCACGTTTCTCAGTGAAAGGGAGAACTCCCTGACTTCATCCAGTCCTCTGAGCAAAGCAGGCAGAGGGAGAGAAACTTTCTTTCCTTCCTCTTTCCTGCAACGAATTCCTCCTTTGCTCTTGCAAACGCAAGGCTTCTTCTGAAAAACTACGTCGCGGTGCAGGGATCCTTCCAGAGGAGCAACGGCATAGTTTTAGCTGGAAGGGCTTGGCAGAGCAGCCGGGGAGAAAAGGCCTCTTGCGATTCTCTTTTCTTTCTGCCTGAATGCGGTCAATTGGCACTTGCCAAAGCAAGGTTTCCCAGCACAAACTACAAAGCAGCAGCTCTCTCCTGGCAGAGGAAATCCCATGCAGTGTTGCCCTGGCGAGATAGTGTTGCTACAGCGAGGCCCAGGGAAAACACACTGCCTAGAGAAATCCTAGCAAAGCCCTGTGTTTCCCCACAGGAATGTATGTCAGTTTCAGTTCTTTGCCAGCAACGGAGCTCAGAGGCAACATCAGATTGTGTGTATCTCAGTGAGAGAAAGAACACTGTGACTTCCCCCGTTCCTCTGACGAAAGCGGTTAGAGGGAGAAAAGCATCCTTTGCTTTCGCTTTCCCGCAGTGAGCTCGGCAGATCTGCCCTTCGCGAAGGGCCGTTTTCCCCCGGAGAACTGCCTCGCGGTAGCCCTGTTCTGGAAGTGGAACGAGTATGCAGTGTTAGCGTTCAGCTATTGTGAAGGCTCGCTTTGGCCCAGGGCAAACGAAGCGCCGGGGGAAATCTTAGCAGAGCCCGGCGCCTTTCCACGGTTCAAAGCGTGGAACAGCAGACTCTTTTGCAAAGAAGAGAGCGCACAGGCAACAGCAGCCCGCACGTTTCTCAGTGAAAGGGAGAACTCCCTGACTTCATCCAGTCCTCTGAGCAAAGCAGGCAGAGGGAGAGAAACTTTCTTTCCTTCCTCTTTCCTGCAACGAATTCCTCCTTTGCTCTTGCAAACGCAAGGCTTCTTCTGAAAAACTACGTCGCGGTGCAGGGATCCTTCCAGAGGAGCAACGGCATAGTTTTAGCTGGAAGGGCTTGGCAGAGCAGCCGGGGAGAAAAGGCCTCCTGCGATTCTCTTTTCTTTCTGCCTGAATGCGGTCAATTGGCACTTGCCAAAGCAAGGTTTCCCAGCACAAACTACAAAGCAGCAGCTCTCTCCTGGCAGAGGAAATCCCATGCAGTGTTGCCCTGGCGAGATAGTGTTGCTACAGCGAGGCCCAGGGAAAACAGACTGCCTAGAGAAATCCTAGCAAAGCCCTGTGTTTCCCCACAGGAATGTATGTCAGTTTCAGTTCTTTGCCAACAACGGAGCTCACAGGCCACGTCAGATTGTGTGTATCTCAGTGAAAGAAAGAACACTGTCAGTTCCCCCGTTCCTCTGACGAAAGCGGTTAGAGGGAGAAAAGCGTCCTTTGCTTTCGCTTTCCCGCAGTGAGCTCGGCAGATCTGCCCTTCGCGAAGGGCCGTTTTCCCCCGGAGAACTGCCTCGCGGTAGCCCTGTTCTGGAAGTGGAACGAGTATGCAGTGTTAGCGTTCAGCTATTGTGAAGGCTCGCTTTGGCCCAGGGCAAACGAAGCGCCGGTGGAATCTTAGCAGAGCCCGGCGCCTTTCCACGGTTCAAAGCGTGGAACAGCAGACTCTTTTGCAAAGAAGAGAGCGCACAGGCAACAGCAGCCCGCACGTTTCTCAGTGAAAGGGAGAACTCCCTGACTTCATCCAGTCCTCTGAGCAAAGCAGGCAGAGGGAGAGAAACTTTCTTTCCTTCCTCTTTCCTGCAACGAATTCCTCCTTTGCTCTTGCAAACGCAAGGCTTCTTCTGAAAAACTACGTCGCGGTGCAGGGATCCTTCCAGAGGAGCAACGGCATAGTTTTAGCTGGAAGGGCTTGGCAGAGCAGCCGGGGAGAAAAGGCCTCTTGCGATTCTCTTTTCTTTCTGCCTGAATGCGGTCAATTGGCACTTGCCAAAGCAAGGTTTCCCAGCACAAACTACAAAGCAGCAGCTCTCTCCTGGCAGAGGAAATCCCATGCAGTGTTGCCCTGGCGAGATAGTGTTGCTACAGCGAGGCCCAGGGAAAACACACTGCCTAGAGAAATCCTAGCAAAGCCCTGTGTTTCCCCACAGGAATGTATGTCAGTTTCAGTTCTTTGCCAGCAACGGAGCTCAGAGGCAACATCAGATTGTGTGTATCTCAGTGAGAGAAAGAACACTGTGACTTCCCCCGTTCCTCTGACGAAAGCGGTTAGAGGGAGAAAAGCGTCCTTTGCTTTCGCTTTCCCGCAGTGAGCTCGGCAGATCTGCCCTTCGCGAAGGGCCGTTTTCCCCCGGAGAACTGCCTCGCGGTAGCCCTGTTCTGGAAGTGGAACGAGTATGCAGTGTTAGCGTTCAGCTATTGTGAAGGCTCGCTTTGGCCCAGGGCAAACGAAGCGCCGGGGGAAATCTTAGCAGAGCCCGGCGCCTTTCCACGGTTCAAAGCGTGGAACAGCAGACTCTTTTGCAAAGAAGAGAGCGCACAGGCAACAGCAGCCCGCACGTTTCTCAGTGAAAGGGAGAACTCCCTGACTTCATCCAGTCCTCTGAGCAAAGCAGGCAGAGGGAGAGAAACTTTCTTTCCTTCCTCTTTCCTGCAACGAATTCCTCCTTTGCTCTTGCAAACGCAAGGCTTCTTCTGAAAAACTACGTCGCGGTGCAGGGATCCTTCCAGAGGAGCAACAGCATAGTTTTAGCTGGAAGGGCTTGGCAGAGCAGCCGGGGAGAAAAGGCCTCCTGCGATTCTCTTTTCTTTCTGCCTGAATGCGGTCAATTGGCACTTGCCAAAGCAAGGTTTCCCAGCACAAACTACAAAGCAGCAGCTCTCTCCTGGCAGAGGAAATCCCATGCAGTGTTGCCCTGGCGAGATAGTGTTGCTACAGCGAGGCCCAGGGAAAACAGACTGCCTGGAGAAATCCTAGCAAAGCCCTGTGTTTCCCCACAGGAATGTATGTCAGTTTCAGTTCTTTGCCAACAACGGAGCTCACAGGCCACGTCAGATTGTGTGTATCTCAGTGAAAGAAAGAACACTGTCAGTTCCCCCGTTCCTCTGACGAAAGCGGTTAGAGGGAGAAAAGCGTCCTTTGCTTTCGCTTTCCCGCAGTGAGCTCGGCAGATCTGCCCTTCGCGAAGGGCCGTTTTCCCCCGGAGAACTGCCTCGCGGTAGCCCTGTTCTGGAAGTGGAACGAGTATGCAGTGTTAGCGTTCAGCTATTGTGAAGGCTCGCTTTGGCCCAGGGCAAACGAAGCGCCGGGGGAAATCTTAGCAGAGCCCGGCGCCTTTCCACGGTTCAAAGCGTGGAACAGCAGACTCTTTTGCAAAGAAGAGAGCGCACAGGCAACAGCAGCCCGCACGTTTCTCAGTGAAAGGGAGAACTCCCTGACTTCATCCAGTCCTCTGAGCAAAGCAGGCAGAGGGAGAGAAACTTTCTTTCCTTCCTCTTTCCTGCAACGAATTCCTCCTTTGCTCTTGCAAACGCAAGGCTTCTTCTGAAAAACTACGTCGCGGTGCAGGGATCCTTCCAGAGGAGCAACGGCATAGTTTTAGCTGGAAGGGCTTGGCAGAGCAGCCGGGGAGAAAAGGCCTCCTGCGATTCTCTTTTCTTTCTGCCTGAATGCGGTCAATTGGCACTTGCCAAAGCAAGGTTTCCCAGCACAAACTACAAAGCAGCAGCTCTCTCCTGGCAGAGGAAATCCCATGCAGTGTTGCCCTGGCGAGATAGTGTTGCTACAGCGAGGCCCAGGGAAAACAGACTGCCTGGAGAAATCCTAGCAAAGCCCTGTGTTTCCCCACAGGAATGTATGTCAGTTTCAGTTCTTTGCCAACAACGGAGCTCACAGGCCACGTCAGATTGTGTGTATCTCAGTGAAAGAAAGAACACTGTCAGTTCCCCCGTTCCTCTGACGAAAGCGGTTAGAGGGAGAAAAGCGTCCTTTGCTTTCGCTTTCCCGCAGTGAGCTCGGCAGATCTGCCCTTCGCGAAGGGCCGTTTTCCCCCGGAGAACTGCCTCGCGGTAGCCCTGTTCTGGAAGTGGAACGAGTATGCAGTGTTAGCGTTCAGCTATTGTGAAGGCTCGCTTTGGCCCAGGGCAAACGAAGCGCCGGGGGAATCTTAGCAGAGCCCGGCGCCTTTCCACGGTTCAAAGCGTGGAACAGCAGACTCTTTTGCAAAGAAGAGAGCGCACAGGCAACAGCAGCCCGCACGTTTCTCAGTGAAAGGGAGAACTCCCTGACTTCATCCAGTCCTCTGAGCAAAGCAGGCAGAGGGAGAGAAACTTTCTTTCCTTCCTCTTTCCTGCAACGAATTCCTCCTTTGCTCTTGCAAACGCAAGGCTTCTTCTGAAAAACTACGTCGCGGTGCAGGGATCCTTCCAGAGGAGCAACGGCATAGTTTTAGCTGGAAGGGCTTGGCAGAGCAGCCGGGGAGAAAAGGCCTCCTGCGATTCTCTTTTCTTTCCACCTGAATGCGGTCAATTGGCACTTGCCAAAGCAAGGTTTCCCAGCACAAACTACAAAGCAGCAGCTCTCTCCTGGCAGAGGAAATCCCATGCAGTGTTGCCCTGGCGAGATAGTGTTGCTACAGCGAGGCCCAGGGAAAACAGACTGCCTAGAGAAATCCTAGCAAAGCCCTGTGTTTCCCCACAGGAATGTATGTCAGTTTCAGTTCTTTGCCAGCAACGGAGCTCAGAGGCAACATCAGATTGTGTGTATCTCAGTGAGAGAAAGAACACTGTGACTTCCCCCGTTCCTCTGACGAAAGCGGTTAGAGGGAGAAAAGCGTCCTTTGCTTTCGCTTTCCCGCAGTGAGCTCGGCAGATCTGCCCTTCGCGAAGGGCCGTTTTCCCCCGGAGAACTGCCTCGCGGTAGCCCTGTTCTGGAAGTGGAACGAGTATGCAGTGTTAGCGTTCAGCTATTGTGAAGGCTCGCTTTGGCCCAGGGCAAACGAAGCGCCGGGGGAAATCTTAGCAGAGCCCGGCGCCTTTCCACGGTTCAAAGCGTGGAACAGCAGACTCTTTTGCAAAGAAGAGAGCGCACAGGCAACAGCAGCCCGCACGTTTCTCAGTGAAAGGGAGAACTCCCTGACTTCATCCAGTCCTCTGAGCAAAGCAGGCAGAGGGAGAGAAACTTTCTTTCCTTCCTCTTTCCTGCAACGAATTCCTCCTTTGCTCTTGCAAACGCAAGGCTTCTTCTGAAAAACTACGTCGCGGTGCAGGGATCCTTCCAGAGGAGCAACGGCATAGTTTTAGCTGGAAGGGCTTGGCAGAGCAGCCGGGGAGAAAAGGCCTCCTGCGATTCTCTTTTCTTTCTGCCTGAATGCGGTCAATTGGCACTTGCCAAAGCAAGGTTTCCCAGCACAAACTACAAAGCAGCAGCTCTCTCCTGGCAGAGGAAATCCCATGCAGTGTTGCCCTGGCGAGATAGTGTTGCTACAGCGAGGCCCAGGGAAAACAGACTGCCTGGAGAAATCCTAGCAAAGCCCTGTGTTTCCCCACAGGAATGTATGTCAGTTTCAGTTCTTTGCCAACAACGGAGCTCACAGGCCACGTCAGATTGTGTGTATCTCAGTGAAAGAAAGAACACTGTCAGTTCCCCCGTTCCTCTGACGAAAGCGGTTAGAGGGAGAAAAGCGTCCTTTGCTTTCGCTTTCCCGCAGTGAGCTCGGCAGATCTGCCCTTCGCGAAGGGCCGTTTTCCCCCGGAGAACTGCCTCGCGGTAGCCCTGTTCTGGAAGTGGAACGAGTATGCAGTGTTAGCGTTCAGCTATTGTGAAGGCTCGCTTTGGCCCAGGGCAAACGAAGCGCCGGGGGAAATCTTAGCAGAGCCCGGCGCCTTTCCACGGTTCAAAGCGTGGAACAGCAGACTCTTTTGCAAAGAAGAGAGCGCACAGGCAACAGCAGCCCGCACGTTTCTCAGTGAAAGGGAGAACTCCCTGACTTCATCCAGTCCTCTGAGCAAAGCAGGCAGAGGGAGAGAAACTTTCTTTCCTTCCTCTTTCCTGCAACGAATTCCTCCTTTGCTCTTGCAAACGCAAGGCTTCTTCTGAAAAACTACGTCGCGGTGCAGGGATCCTTCCAGAGGAGCAACGGCATAGTTTTAGCTGGAAGGGCTTGGCAGAGCAGCCGGGGAGAAAAGGCCTCCTGCGATTCTCTTTTCTTTCTGCCTGAATGCGGTCAATTGGCACTTGCCAAAGCAAGGTTTCCCAGCACAAACTACAAAGCAGCAGCTCTCTCCTGGCAGAGGAAATCCCATGCAGTGTTGCCCTGGCGAGATAGTGTTGCTACAGCGAGGCCCAGGGAAAACAGACTGCCTGGAGAAATCCTAGCAAAGCCCTGTGTTTCCCCACAGGAATGTATGTCAGTTTCAGTTCTTTGCCAACAACGGAGCTCACAGGCCACGTCAGATTGTGTGTATCTCAGTGAAAGAAAGAACACTGTCAGTTCCCCCGTTCCTCTGACGAAAGCGGTTAGAGGGAGAAAAGCGTCCTTTGCTTTCGCTTTCCCGCAGTGAGCTCGGCAGATCTGCCCTTCGCGAAGGGCCGTTTTCCCCCGGAGAACTGCCTCGCGGTAGCCCTGTTCTGGAAGTGGAACGAGTATGCAGTGTTAGCGTTCAGCTATTGTGAAGGCTCGCTTTGGCCCAGGGCAAACGAAGCGCCGGGGGAAATCTTAGCAGAGCCCGGCGCCTTTCCACGGTTCAAAGCGTGGAACAGCAGACTCTTTTGCAAAGAAGAGAGCGCACAGGCAACAGCAGCCCGCACGTTTCTCAGTGAAAGGGAGAAATCCCTGACTTCATCCAGTCCTCTGAGCAAAGCAGGCAGAGGGAGAGAAACTTTCTTTCCTTCCTCTTTCCTGCAACGAATTCCTCCTTTGCTCTTGCAAACGCAAGGCTTCTTCTGAAAAACTACGTCGCGGTGCAGGGATCCTTCCAGAGGAGCAACGGCATAGTTTTAGCTGGAAGGGCTTGGCAGAGCAGCCGGGGAGAAAAGGCCTCTTGCGATTCTCTTTTCTTTCTG
>NW_026975612.1:0-28003 GCF_030014295.1 Loxodonta africana
CATAGAGAGATAGTATTTCGATGGGATTCGACGCCATTTGACGCGATTTGTCTCGTTTCGTCTCCATTCAGCTTGATTCGACTCTGTTCTACTCTACTCTATTCTACTCTACACTATTCTGCTCTGCTCTACCCTTTTCTACTCTATTCTATTGTATCCTTTCCATTCTCTTCTACTGTGTTCAAGTCTACTCTATTCCATCCTACCCTAATCTAATCTATTCTACTGGATTCGATTCCACGCATCTCGATGCGATTCGGCTCAAATCGGCTCCTTTCCACTCCATTCATCCCCAATCGGCTCAAATCGGTTCGATTCAGCTCTAATCGGCTCCATTCGGCTCCAGTCAGCTCGAATAGGCTCTGTTCAGCTCTATTCGGCTCTATTAGACTCTACTCAACTCTATTATCTCTTTTCGACTCCACTCGACTCCATGCTGCACCATTCTACTCCATCCTACACTATTCTCTACTGTATTGTATTGTACTCTCCCGTACTGTAGTCTATTCTAATTGATTGGATTGGATTGGATTGGAATTGATCAGATTCAATGCAATTCGACGGGATTCGACGCGATACGGCACGATTCCACGGGATTCGGCGTGATTCGTCTTGGTTTCTATCCATTTAGCTCTTTTGGGCTCTATTTGGCTCTATTCGGCAATGTTCGACTCTACTCTACTCTACTCTTCTATACTCTGCTCTTCTCGACCCTATTCTTTCAGTTCTGTTCTCTTCTGTTCTGTTCTACTGCACTCTATTCTACCCTACCCTACCCTAACTTAGCCTACTGTAATCTGTTCTATGCTATTCGACACACTTGAATGGGATTCGACCTGATTCGGGTCATATCGGCTCGATTCATCTCCTTTCTGCTCCATTAAACTCGATTCGGTTCTATTCGGCTCTTTTCCACTCTATTCGGCTCTTTTTGGCAGTATTCGACTCTATTTGACTCTAGTCTACTCGATTCTTTCTGTTCTGTTCTATTCTACTCTATTCTATTCTTCTCTACCCTACCCTAACCTTACCTTCCCCACACTAATCTATTTGATTCGATTCGACACATTTCAAACGACTGGACATGATTCATCTCGATTCACCTTGAATTTGGTCAATTCGGCTGTATTCAGCTCTGTTGGGCTCTTTTCGGCTCTCTTCAACTCGATTTGACTCTATTCTACTGGACCCGACTCTACTTAATTCTATTCTCTTCTTTCTCTTGTGTTCTGTTGTGTTGTAGTCTAGCCTCTGCTACCGTACCCTTCTCTACTCTAATCTATTCGATTCAACGCATTTTGACGGGATTCCATGTGATTAGGCTTGAATCGGCTCGATTTAGCTTTATTTGGCTTGAATTGGGTCAATTCGTCTCGATCCTGCTCAATTCAGCATAATTAGGCTCCAGTGAACCTTATTCAGCCCTGTTCAGCTCTACTCAACCCTTTCTACTTTATTTGTCTCTATTTGGCTCCATTCAACTCCATTCCACACCACTCTACTCTTTTCTACTCTATTCTATTCTGTTCTACCCTACCCTACTCTAATCTATTCTAATCGATTCGATTCATCACGATTTGTCTCCTTTCCTCTCCATTCGAATCGATTGGGCTTGAATTGGATCTATTCATCTATATTCTGCACTACCCGACTCTGACTATTCCACTCTACTCAACTCTACTCCATTCTACTCTTGGTATTCTCTTCTGTTCTACTCTATTCTATTCTTGTGTGCCCTTCCCTACTGAATCCCAGTCTAACCTATACTACTCTAATCTATTCAATTTAATTCGATTCCATTCAGTTTGACACCATTCGTCCCGATTTGAGACAATTCGACGGGATTCGGTGAGATTCCGCGAGATTTGATGCGTTTTGGTGGGATTTGATGGAATTCGACGAGATCCGATGCAATAGGATGCAATTAAGTGTGTTTTGGCTCGATTTTGCTGGGTTCAGTTTGTCTCTATTTGGCTCATTTCAGCTCCACTAGGCTCCATTCATCCCGAATCTGGTCGACTCGACTCGATTCGGCTCATTTTGGCCATATTTGGTCCTATTCAGCGTTATTCGGCTCTATTCAACTCTTTTCTACTCTCTTCATCTGTGTTCGAATCCATTTGACTCCATTCCACACCATTCTATTCCATTCTACACTACTGTATTCTACAAAACCCTCCCCCACCCTAGCCTATCCTAATCTAGTCTGCTCTTTTCTAGTCTCCTTTTCTATTTTCTCGATTCCATCCTATGCTACTCTACCATACCCTGCACTAAGCTAACCTACCCTGACCTATGCTGTTCTATTCTATTTCCTTCTATTTTCTCTGTTCCACCGTATGCTTCCCTACCCTATGCTACCCCACCGTACCATACTCTACTACTTAGGGTTACTCAATAAGGGTCCTAATTAAGGGGAGTAGTTCGGGCAGGGGTACTCCTTAAGGCAAGGGTACTAGTTCAGGCTACTAGTTAAGGCCAGGCTACTAGTTAAGGCATGGGTACTTGTTGAGGGTACTGGTTAAGGCAAGGGTACCAGTTCAGGCTACTTGTTAAGGACATACTACTAGTGAAGGCAAGGGTACTAGTGAAGACTACTGGTTAAGGCAAGGGTACTTGTTAGGACTACTAGTTAAGGCAAGGGTACTAGATTAGGCTAAGAGTTCAGGCAAGGGTACTCGTTCAGATTACTGACTTAGGGTACTCTTCAAGGCTAGTTGTCTAGGCTACTGCTCTATGCCACTAGTCTAGCTGACTAGTCCAGCTTACTAGTCTAGGCTTCTACTCTAGCCTTCTCTTGTCTACTCTAATGTAGTCTACTTGCATCTACCCTAGTCTTCCTATCATAAACTACCCTACCCTAACCTATTCTAATCGATTCCATTTGATTCGATTCAAAGCATTTCGATGCGACCGGACACCATCACGCTTGAGTCGGCTCGATTCCGCAACATCAGCTCGATTCAGCTCGATTTGGCTCGAATCGCTTCAATTCAGCTCGTTTCCACTCGGTTCAGCCTTATTCGGCCCTATTTGGCTCGATTCGACTCTTTTCTACTCTATTTGTCTCTGTTCGACTCCATTTGACTCCACTCTTCTCCATTCTACGCTATTCTACTCTATTCTGTTCTACTCTACCCTACGATACTCTAATCTATTCGATTGGATGCGATTCGAAGCAATTCGGTGTGATTCATCTCGTTTTGTTTCCATTTGACTCGATTCGGCCAGAATTGGCTCTATTCAGCTATATCCTGCACTCTTTGACTCTATTTGACTCAATTCTACTCTGCTCTACTCTTGTCTGCTTTACTCTCTCTACTCCACCCTACTGTACTATATTCTATTCTGTACTATTCTGTTCTATTCTACCCACCCGCCCCTCCCCTACCCTTCCCTAATCTATTTGATTAGATTCGATGTGACGTATTTCCACGCAATTTGACGCGATTAGGCTTGAATCAGCTCGATTCAGTTCGAATCGGCTCTATTCGGCTCGACTTGGCTCCATTTCACTCCATTCGGCTCGATTAGGCTCGAATTCCATCGATTCTGCTGGATTCTGCTCAATTAGGCCTTATTTGGGCCTATTCGGCCCTATTCTGCTCTATTAGACTCTTTTGTACTCTATTCATATCTATCCGTCTCTATTGGACTCCGTTCAACTCCATTCCTCACTATTTTCCTCTCTTCTATTCTACCCTTCCCTACCCTAATCTCTTCTAATCGATTCGATTTGATTTGACGCGATTCGAAGCAACCGGACGTGATTCGTCTCGTTTTGTCTCCACTCGGCTCAATTCGGCTATGTTCTCTCTCTTTGACTCTATTCTATTCTGTTGTATTCTTTCTGTTCTGTTCTATTCGCTCCTATTCTGTTGTACTCTATTCTATTCTACCCTACCCGACCCAACGGCACCCCACCCGAACCTACCCTACTTTAATCTATTGGATTCAATTCGATTCCGTGCAAAGCGATTTGATAGGACTTGACTGGATTCGGCAAGATCTGAAGGGATTTGATGAGATTCCATGCGACTCGACGTGATTCAGTAGGATTCTCTGAGGTTTGACGCAATTCGAAGTTATTCGACGTGATTCGATGGGATTCGACACGATATGAAGCGATTTGACCTTGTTTGATTCAAAACGATGTGACTCGACTCGATTCGACCTGATTCGATTCGACGCTGTTCGGTGACAGTCAGTGCGATTCTGCTTGATTCCGCTCGATTAGGTGTGATTCGGCAGTATACAGCTCTTTTCGGCTGTATTCAGCTCCATTCGTCTCTATTCAGCTTATTTGGCTCTATTCGACTGTATTCGACTCTACTCTTTTCCACTCTATTCTACTCGATTCTATTCCTTCTATTCTGTTCTAATCTCTTCTATTCCACTCTACTCTGTTCTATTCTCCCCTCCTCTCCCCTCCCCTTCTCTAATCTATACGTCTCGATTGCATTTGTCGCGTTGAACGCGATTCGAGGCGATGAGGCTTGAATCGGCTCGATTTGGCTCTATTCGGCTCAGTTAGGCTCCATGCAGCTTGGTTTGGCTTGAATCGCTTCGAATCTGCTCGATTTGGCCATCTTCGGCCCTATTCTGCTCTATTCGACTCTTTTCTACTCTATTCATTTCTACTTGACTCCATTCTACTCCATTCTATTCATTCCACACTATTCTACACTATTCTACTCTACCCTACCCAACACCACTCTAATTTACTCTACTTGCTTCTACACGATTCCTCTCATTTTGTCTGCGTTTGGCTCTATTCAGCTCTATTCTACTCTTCTCTACTCTATTGTATTGTTTCTACTCTGTTCTGTACTATTCTACTCTATTCTACCCTACCCTATGCTACCCAACTCTAAGGTATTGTAATCCACTTGATTGGATTTGATTCAACCCATTTCAACGCGATTCGGCTCAATTTGGCTCTGTTCAAATCTATTCTACTCTACTCTATTCCCCTCTACTCCACTCTAGCCTACTCTTTTCTGTATTCGTTCTGTGTCGTTCTGTTCTATTTTGTTGTGTTCTGTTCTGTTTTATTCTATTCTACTCTGTTCTACCCTACTCTAGCCTACCCGAACCTCCCCTAGTCTAGTCTATTCAATTGAATTCGAGAAATTTTGACGCGACTAGGGACCGAATCGGTGTGATTCATGTCCATTCGGCTCCATTTGTCTCGAATAGTGTCGATTCAGCTCGATTAGGCTCGATTTGGCTCCATTAGGCTCGATTCACTGGATTCGGCTCGATTTCGCTCAATTCAGCTCGATTTGGCCCTCTTTGGCCCTCTTCGGCTCTCTTCAGCTCTTTTCTACTCTACTCGATTCCATTGCACACCATTCTACTCCATTCTACGCTCTTCTACTATACCCTACTGTAATTGATTCGATGGGATTCGACGCCATTTGACGCGATTTGTCTCGTTTCGTCTCCATTCAGCTTGATTCGACTCTGTTCTACTCTACTCTATTCTACTCTACACTATTCTGCTCTGCTCTACCCTTTTCTACTCTATTCTATTGTATCCTTTCCATTCTCTTCTACTGTGTTCAAGTCTACTCTATTCCATCCTACCCTAATCTAATCTATTCTACTGGATTCGATTCCACGCATCTCGATGCGATTCGGCTCAAATCGGCTCCTTTCCACTCCATTCATCCCCAATCGGCTCAAATCGGTTCGATTCAGCTCTAATCGGCTCCATTCGGCTCCAGTCAGCTCGAATAGGCTCTGTTCAGCTCTATTCGGCTCTATTAGACTCTACTCAACTCTATTATCTCTTTTCGACTCCACTCGACTCCATGCTGCACCATTCTACTCCATCCTACACTATTCTCTACTGTATTGTATTGTACTCTCCCGTACTGTAGTCTATTCTAATTGATTGGATTGGATTGGATTGGAATTGATTAGATTCAATGCAATTCGACGGGATTCGACGCGATACGGCACGATTCCACGGGATTCGGCGTGATTCGTCTTGGTTTCTATCCATTTAGCTCTTTTGGGCTCTATTTGGCTCTATTCGGCAATGTTCGACTCTACTCTACTCTACTCTTCTATACTCTGCTCTTCTCGACCCTATTCTTTCAGTTCTGTTCTCTTCTGTTCTGTTCTACTGCACTCTATTCTACCCTACCCTACCCTAACTTAGCCTACTGTAATCTGTTCTATGCTATTCGACACACTTGAATGGGATTCGACCTGATTCGGGTCATATCGGCTCGATTCATCTCCTTTCTGCTCCATTAAACTCGATTCGGTTCTATTCGGCTCTTTTCCACTCTATTCGGCTCTTTTTGGCAGTATTCGACTCTATTTGACTCTAGTCTACTCGATTCTTTCTGTTCTGTTCTATTCTACTCTATTCTATTCTTCTCTACCCTACCCTAACCTTACCTTCCCCACACTAATCTATTTGATTCGATTCGACACATTTCAAACGACTGGACATGATTCATCTCGATTCACCTTGAATTTGGTCAATTCGGCTGTATTCAGCTCTGTTGGGCTCTTTTCGGCTCTCTTCAACTCGATTTGACTCTATTCTACTGGACCCGACTCTACTTAATTCTATTCTCTTCTTTCTCTTGTGTTCTGTTGTGTTGTAGTCTAGCCTCTGCTACCGTACCCTTCTCTACTCTAATCTATTCGATTCAACGCATTTTGACGGGATTCCATGTGATTAGGCTTGAATCGGCTCGATTTAGCTTTATTTGGCTTGAATTGGGTCAATTCGTCTCGATCCTGCTCAATTCAGCATAATTAGGCTCCAGTGAACCTTATTCAGCCCTGTTCAGCTCTACTCAACCCTTTCTACTTTATTTGTCTCTATTTGGCTCCATTCAACTCCATTCCACACCACTCTACTCTTTTCTACTCTATTCTATTCTGTTCTACCCTACCCTACTCTAATCTATTCTAATCGATTCGATTCATCACGATTTGTCTCCTTTCCTCTCCATTCGAATCGATTGGGCTTGAATTGGATCTATTCATCTATATTCTGCACTACCCGACTCTGACTATTCCACTCTACTCAACTCTACTCCATTCTACTCTTGGTATTCTCTTCTGTTCTACTCTATTCTATTCTTGTGTGCCCTTCCCTACTGAATCCCAGTCTAACCTATACTACTCTAATCTATTCAATTTAATTCGATTCCATTCAGTTTGACACCATTCGTCCCGATTTGAGACAATTCGACGGGATTCGGTGAGATTCCGCGAGATTTGATGCGTTTTGGTGGGATTTGATGGAATTCGACGAGATCCGATGCAATAGGATGCAATTAAGTGTGTTTTGGCTCGATTTTGCTGGGTTCAGTTTGTCTCTATTTGGCTCATTTCAGCTCCACTAGGCTCCATTCATCCCGAATCTGGTCGACTCGACTCGATTCGGCTCATTTTGGCCATATTTGGTCCTATTCAGCGTTATTCGGCTCTATTCAACTCTTTTCTACTCTCTTCATCTGTGTTCGAATCCATTTGACTCCATTCCACACCATTCTATTCCATTCTACACTACTGTATTCTACAAAACCCTCCCCCACCCTAGCCTATCCTAATCTAGTCTGCTCTTTTCTAGTCTCCTTTTCTATTTTCTCGATTCCATCCTATGCTACTCTACCATACCCTGCACTAAGCTAACCTACCCTGACCTATGCTGTTCTATTCTATTTCCTTCTATTTTCTCTGTTCCACCGTATGCTTCCCTACCCTATGCTACCCCACCGTACCATACTCTACTACTTAGGGTTACTCAATAAGGGTCCTAATTAAGGGGAGTAGTTCGGGCAAGGGTACTCCTTAAGGCAAGGGTACTAGTTCAGGCTACTAGTTAAGGCCAGGCTACTAGTTAAGGCATGGGTACTTGTTGAGGGTACTGGTTAAGGCAAGGGTACCAGTTCAGGCTACTTGTTAAGGACATACTACTAGTGAAGGCAAGGGTACTAGTGAAGACTACTGGTTAAGGCAAGGGTACTTGTTAGGACTACTAGTTAAGGCAAGGGTACTAGATTAGGCTAAGAGTTCAGGCAAGGGTACTCGTTCAGATTACTGACTTAGGGTACTCTTCAAGGCTAGTTGTCTAGGCTACTGCTCTATGCCACTAGTCTAGCTGACTAGTCCAGCTTACTAGTCTAGGCTTCTACTCTAGCCTTCTCTTGTCTACTCTAATGTAGTCTACTTGCATCTACCCTAGTCTTCCTATCATAAACTACCCTACCCTAACCTATTCTAATCGATTCCATTTGATTCGATTCAAAGCATTTCGATGCGACCGGACACCATCACGCTTGAGTCGGCTCGATTCCGCAACATCAGCTCGATTCAGCTCGATTTGGCTCGAATCGCTTCAATTCAGCTCGTTTCCACTCGGTTCAGCCTTATTCGGCCCTATTTGGCTCGATTCGACTCTTTTCTACTCTATTTGTCTCTGTTCGACTCCATTTGACTCCACTCTTCTCCATTCTACGCTATTCTACTCTATTCTGTTCTACTCTACCCTACGATACTCTAATCTATTCGATTGGATGCGATTCGAAGCAATTCGGTGTGATTCATCTCGTTTTGTTTCCATTTGACTCGATTCGGCCAGAATTGGCTCTATTCAGCTATATCCTGCACTCTTTGACTCTATTTGACTCAATTCTACTCTGCTCTACTCTTGTCTGCTTTACTCTCTCTACTCCATCCTACTGTACTATATTCTATTCTGTACTATTCTGTTCTATTCTACCCACCCGCCCCTCCCCTACCCTTCCCTAATCTATTTGATTAGATTCGATGTGACGTATTTCCACGCAATTTGACGCGATTAGGCTTGAATCAGCTCGATTCAGTTCGAATCGGCTCTATTCGGCTCGACTTGGCTCCATTTCACTCCATTCGGCTCGATTAGGCTCGAATTCCATCGATTCTGCTGGATTCTGCTCAATTAGGCCTTATTTGGGCCTATTCGGCCCTATTCTGCTCTATTAGACTCTTTTGTACTCTATTCATATCTATCCGTCTCTATTGGACTCCGTTCAACTCCATTCCTCACTATTTTCCTCTCTTCTATTCTACCCTTCCCTACCCTAATCTCTTCTAATCGATTCGATTTGATTTGACGCGATTCGAAGCAACCGGACGTGATTCGTCTCGTTTTGTCTCCACTCGGCTCAATTCGGCTATGTTCTCTCTCTTTGACTCTATTCTATTCTGTTGTATTCTTTCTGTTCTGTTCTATTCGCTCCTATTCTGTTGTACTCTATTCTATTCTACCCTACCCGACCCAACGGCACCCCACCCGAACCTACCCTACTTTAATCTATTGGATTCAATTCGATTCCGTGCAAAGCGATTTGATAGGACTTGACTGGATTCGGCAAGATCTGAAGGGATTTGATGAGATTCCATGCGACTCGACGTGATTCAGTAGGATTCTCTGAGGTTTGACGCAATTCGAAGTTATTCGACGTGATTCGATGGGATTCGACACGATATGAAGCGATTTGACCTTGTTTGATTCAAAACGATGTGACTCGACTCGATTCGACCTGATTCGATTCGACGCTGTTCGGTGACAGTCAGTGCGATTCTGCTTGATTCCGCTCGATTAGGTGTGATTCGGCAGTATACAGCTCTTTTCGGCTGTATTCAGCTCCATTCGTCTCTATTCAGCTTATTTGGCTCTATTCGACTGTATTCGACTCTACTCTTTTCCACTCTATTCTACTCGATTCTATTCCTTCTATTCTGTTCTAATCTCTTCTATTCCACTCTACTCTGTTCTATTCTCCCCTCCTCTCCCCTCCCCTTCTCTAATCTATACGTCTCGATTGCATTTGTCGCGTTGAACGCGATTCGAGGCGATGAGGCTTGAATCGGCTCGATTTGGCTCTATTCGGCTCAGTTAGGCTCCATGCAGCTTGGTTTGGCTTGAATCGCTTCGAATCTGCTCGATTTGGCCATCTTCGGCCCTATTCTGCTCTATTCGACTCTTTTCTACTCTATTCATTTCTACTTGACTCCATTCTACTCCATTCTATTCATTCCACACTATTCTACACTATTCTACTCTACCCTACCCAACACCACTCTAATTTACTCTACTTGCTTCTACACGATTCCTCTCATTTTGTCTGCGTTTGGCTCTATTCAGCTCTATTCTACTCTTCTCTACTCTATTGTATTGTTTCTACTCTGTTCTGTACTATTCTACTCTATTCTACCCTACCCTATGCTACCCAACTCTAAGGTATTGTAATCCACTTGATTGGATTTGATTCAACCCATTTCAACGCGATTCGGCTCAATTTGGCTCTGTTCAAATCTATTCTACTCTACTCTATTCCCCTCTACTCCACTCTAGCCTACTCTTTTCTGTATTCGTTCTGTGTCGTTCTGTTCTATTTTGTTGTGTTCTGTTCTGTTTTATTCTATTCTACTCTGTTCTACCCTACTCTAGCCTACCCGAACCTCCCCTAGTCTAGTCTATTCAATTGAATTCGAGAAATTTTGACGCGACTAGGGACCGAATCGGTGTGATTCATGTCCATTCGGCTCCATTTGTCTCGAATAGTGTCGATTCAGCTCGATTAGGCTCGATTTGGCTCCATTAGGCTCGATTCACTGGATTCGGCTCGATTTCGCTCAATTCAGCTCGATTTGGCCCTCTTTGGCCCTCTTCGGCTCTCTTCAGCTCTTTTCTACTCTACTCGATTCCATTGCACACCATTCTACTCCATTCTACGCTCTTCTACTATACCCTACTGTAATTGATTCGATGGGATTCGACGCCATTTGACGCGATTTGTCTCGTTTCGTCTCCATTCAGCTTGATTCGACTCTGTTCTACTCTACTCTATTCTACTCTACACTATTCTGCTCTGCTCTACCCTTTTCTACTCTATTCTATTGTATCCTTTCCATTCTCTTCTACTGTGTTCAAGTCTACTCTATTCCATCCTACCCTAATCTAATCTATTCTACTGGATTCGATTCCACGCATCTCGATGCGATTCGGCTCAAATCGGCTCCTTTCCACTCCATTCATCCCCAATCGGCTCAAATCGGTTCGATTCAGCTCTAATCGGCTCCATTCGGCTCCAGTCAGCTCGAATAGGCTCTGTTCAGCTCTATTCGGCTCTATTAGACTCTACTCAACTCTATTATCTCTTTTCGACTCCACTCGACTCCATGCTGCACCATTCTACTCCATCCTACACTATTCTCTACTGTATTGTATTGTACTCTCCCGTACTGTAGTCTATTCTAATTGATTGGATTGGATTGGATTGGAATTGATCAGATTCAATGCAATTCGACGGGATTCGACGCGATACGGCACGATTCCACGGGATTCGGCGTGATTCGTCTTGGTTTCTATCCATTTAGCTCTTTTGGGCTCTATTTGGCTCTATTCGGCAATGTTCGACTCTACTCTACTCTACTCTTCTATACTCTGCTCTTCTCGACCCTATTCTTTCAGTTCTGTTCTCTTCTGTTCTGTTCTACTGCACTCTATTCTACCCTACCCTACCCTAACTTAGCCTACTGTAATCTGTTCTATGCTATTCGACACACTTGAATGGGATTCGACCTGATTCGGGTCATATCGGCTCGATTCATCTCCTTTCTGCTCCATTAAACTCGATTCGGTTCTATTCGGCTCTTTTCCACTCTATTCGGCTCTTTTTGGCAGTATTCGACTCTATTTGACTCTAGTCTACTCGATTCTTTCTGTTCTGTTCTATTCTACTCTATTCTATTCTTCTCTACCCTACCCTAACCTTACCTTCCCCACACTAATCTATTTGATTCGATTCGACACATTTCAAACGACTGGACATGATTCATCTCGATTCACCTTGAATTTGGTCAATTCGGCTGTATTCAGCTCTGTTGGGCTCTTTTCGGCTCTCTTCAACTCGATTTGACTCTATTCTACTGGACCCGACTCTACTTAATTCTATTCTCTTCTTTCTCTTGTGTTCTGTTGTGTTGTAGTCT
The DNA here is from genome assembly GCF_030014295.1 of Loxodonta africana. Taxonomy (NCBI): domain Eukaryota; kingdom Metazoa; phylum Chordata; class Mammalia; order Proboscidea; family Elephantidae; genus Loxodonta; species Loxodonta africana. Next base: position 12,013 of record NW_026975612.1, read on the forward strand.
AGCCTCTGCTACCGTACCCTTCTCTACTCTAATCTATTCGATTCAACGCATTTTGACGGGATTCCATGTGATTAGGCTTGAATCGGCTCGATTTAGCTTTATTTGGCTTGAATTGGGTCAATTCGTCTCGATCCTGCTCAATTCAGCATAATTAGGCTCCAGTGAACCTTATTCAGCCCTGTTCAGCTCTACTCAACCCTTTCTACTTTATTTGTCTCTATTTGGCTCCATTCAACTCCATTCCACACCACTCTACTCTTTTCTACTCTATTCTATTCTGTTCTACCCTACCCTACTCTAATCTATTCTAATCGATTCGATTCATCACGATTTGTCTCCTTTCCTCTCCATTCGAATCGATTGGGCTTGAATTGGATCTATTCATCTATATTCTGCACTACCCGACTCTGACTATTCCACTCTACTCAACTCTACTCCATTCTACTCTTGGTATTCTCTTCTGTTCTACTCTATTCTATTCTTGTGTGCCCTTCCCTACTGAATCCCAGTCTAACCTATACTACTCTAATCTATTCAATTTAATTCGATTCCATTCAGTTTGACACCATTCGTCCCGATTTGAGACAATTCGACGGGATTCGGTGAGATTCCGCGAGATTTGATGCGTTTTGGTGGGATTTGATGGAATTCGACGAGATCCGATGCAATAGGATGCAATTAAGTGTGTTTTGGCTCGATTTTGCTGGGTTCAGTTTGTCTCTATTTGGCTCATTTCAGCTCCACTAGGCTCCATTCATCCCGAATCTGGTCGACTCGACTCGATTCGGCTCATTTTGGCCATATTTGGTCCTATTCAGCGTTATTCGGCTCTATTCAACTCTTTTCTACTCTCTTCATCTGTGTTCGAATCCATTTGACTCCATTCCACACCATTCTATTCCATTCTACACTACTGTATTCTACAAAACCCTCCCCCACCCTAGCCTATCCTAATCTAGTCTGCTCTTTTCTAGTCTCCTTTTCTATTTTCTCGATTCCATCCTATGCTACTCTACCATACCCTGCACTAAGCTAACCTACCCTGACCTATGCTGTTCTATTCTATTTCCTTCTATTTTCTCTGTTCCACCGTATGCTTCCCTACCCTATGCTACCCCACCGTACCATACTCTACTACTTAGGGTTACTCAATAAGGGTCCTAATTAAGGGGAGTAGTTCGGGCAAGGGTACTCCTTAAGGCAAGGGTACTAGTTCAGGCTACTAGTTAAGGCCAGGCTACTAGTTAAGGCATGGGTACTTGTTGAGGGTACTGGTTAAGGCAAGGGTACCAGTTCAGGCTACTTGTTAAGGACATACTACTAGTGAAGGCAAGGGTACTAGTGAAGACTACTGGTTAAGGCAAGGGTACTTGTTAGGACTACTAGTTAAGGCAAGGGTACTAGATTAGGCTAAGAGTTCAGGCAAGGGTACTCGTTCAGATTACTGACTTAGGGTACTCTTCAAGGCTAGTTGTCTAGGCTACTGCTCTATGCCACTAGTCTAGCTGACTAGTCCAGCTTACTAGTCTAGGCTTCTACTCTAGCCTTCTCTTGTCTACTCTAATGTAGTCTACTTGCATCTACCCTAGTCTTCCTATCATAAACTACCCTACCCTAACCTATTCTAATCGATTCCATTTGATTCGATTCAAAGCATTTCGATGCGACCGGACACCATCACGCTTGAGTCGGCTCGATTCCGCAACATCAGCTCGATTCAGCTCGATTTGGCTCGAATCGCTTCAATTCAGCTCGTTTCCACTCGGTTCAGCCTTATTCGGCCCTATTTGGCTCGATTCGACTCTTTTCTACTCTATTTGTCTCTGTTCGACTCCATTTGACTCCACTCTTCTCCATTCTACGCTATTCTACTCTATTCTGTTCTACTCTACCCTACGATACTCTAATCTATTCGATTGGATGCGATTCGAAGCAATTCGGTGTGATTCATCTCGTTTTGTTTCCATTTGACTCGATTCGGCCAGAATTGGCTCTATTCAGCTATATCCTGCACTCTTTGACTCTATTTGACTCAATTCTACTCTGCTCTACTCTTGTCTGCTTTACTCTCTCTACTCCACCCTACTGTACTATATTCTATTCTGTACTATTCTGTTCTATTCTACCCACCCGCCCCTCCCCTACCCTTCCCTAATCTATTTGATTAGATTCGATGTGACGTATTTCCACGCAATTTGACGCGATTAGGCTTGAATCAGCTCGATTCAGTTCGAATCGGCTCTATTCGGCTCGACTTGGCTCCATTTCACTCCATTCGGCTCGATTAGGCTCGAATTCCATCGATTCTGCTGGATTCTGCTCAATTAGGCCTTATTTGGGCCTATTCGGCCCTATTCTGCTCTATTAGACTCTTTTGTACTCTATTCATATCTATCCGTCTCTATTGGACTCCGTTCAACTCCATTCCTCACTATTTTCCTCTCTTCTATTCTACCCTTCCCTACCCTAATCTCTTCTAATCGATTCGATTTGATTTGACGCGATTCGAAGCAACCGCACGTGATTCGTCTCGTTTTGTCTCCACTCGGCTCAATTCGGCTATGTTCTCTCTCTTTGACTCTATTCTATTCTGTTGTATTCTTTCTGTTCTGTTCTATTCGCTCCTATTCTGTTGTACTCTATTCTATTCTACCCTACCCGACCCAACGGCACCCCACCCGAACCTACCCTACTTTAATCTATTGGATTCAATTCGATTCCGTGCAAAGCGATTTGATAGGACTTGACTGGATTCGGCAAGATCTGAAGGGATTTGATGAGATTCCATGCGACTCGACGTGATTCAGTAGGATTCTCTGAGGTTTGACGCAATTCGAAGTTATTCGACGTGATTCGATGGGATTCGACACGATATGAAGCGATTTGACCTTGTTTGATTCAAAACGATGTGACTCGACTCGATTCGACCTGATTCGATTCGACGCTGTTCGGTGACAGTCAGTGCGATTCTGCTTGATTCCGCTCGATTAGGTGTGATTCGGCAGTATACAGCTCTTTTCGGCTGTATTCAGCTCCATTCGTCTCTATTCAGCTTATTTGGCTCTATTCGACTGTATTCGACTCTACTCTTTTCCACTCTATTCTACTCGATTCTATTCCTTCTATTCTGTTCTAATCTCTTCTATTCCACTCTACTCTGTTCTATTCTCCCCTCCTCTCCCCTCCCCTTCTCTAATCTATACGTCTCGATTGCATTTGTCGCGTTGAACGCGATTCGAGGCGATGAGGCTTGAATCGGCTCGATTTGGCTCTATTCGGCTCAGTTAGGCTCCATGCAGCTTGGTTTGGCTTGAATCGCTTCGAATCTGCTCGATTTGGCCATCTTCGGCCCTATTCTGCTCTATTCGACTCTTTTCTACTCTATTCATTTCTACTTGACTCCATTCTACTCCATTCTATTCATTCCACACTATTCTACACTATTCTACTCTACCCTACCCAACACCACTCTAATTTACTCTACTTGCTTCTACACGATTCCTCTCATTTTGTCTGCATTTGGCTCTATTCAGCTCTATTCTACTCTTCTCTACTCTATTGTATTGTTTCTACTCTGTTCTGTACTATTCTACTCTATTCTACCCTACCCTATGCTACCCAACTCTAAGGTATTGTAATCCACTTGATTGGATTTGATTCAACCCATTTCAACGCGATTCGGCTCAATTTGGCTCTGTTCAAATCTATTCTACTCTACTCTATTCCCCTCTACTCCACTCTAGCCTACTCTTTTCTGTATTCGTTCTGTGTCGTTCTGTTCTATTTTGTTGTGTTCTGTTCTGTTTTATTCTATTCTACTCTGTTCTACCCTACTCTAGCCTACCCGAACCTCCCCTAGTCTAGTCTATTCAATTGAATTCGAGAAATTTTGACGCGACTAGGGACCGAATCGGTGTGATTCATGTCCATTCGGCTCCATTTGTCTCGAATAGTGTCGATTCACCTCGATTAGGCTCGATTTGGCTCCATTAGGCTCGATTCACTGGATTCGGCTCGATTTCGCTCAATTCAGCTCGATTTGGCCCTCTTTGGCCCTCTTCGGCTCTCTTCAGCTCTTTTCTACTCTACTCGATTCCATTGCACACCATTCTACTCCATTCTACGCTCTTCTACTATACCCTACTGTAATTGATTCGATGGGATTCGACGCCATTTGACGCGATTTGTCTCGTTTCGTCTCCATTCAGCTTGATTCGACTCTGTTCTACTCTACTCTATTCTACTCTACACTATTCTGCTCTGCTCTACCCTTTTCTACTCTATTCTATTGTATCCTTTCCATTCTCTTCTACTGTGTTCAAGTCTACTCTATTCCATCCTACCCTAATCTAATCTATTCTACTGGATTCGATTCCACGCATCTCGATGCGATTCGGCTCAAATCGGCTCCTTTCCACTCCATTCATCCCCAATCGGCTCAAATCGGTTCGATTCAGCTCTAATCGGCTCCATTCGGCTCCAGTCAGCTCGAATAGGCTCTGTTCAGCTCTATTCGGCTCTATTAGACTCTACTCAACTCTATTATCTCTTTTCGACTCCACTCGACTCCATGCTGCACCATTCTACTCCATCCTACACTATTCTCTACTGTATCGTATTGTACTCTCCCGTACTGTAGTCTATTCTAATTGATTGGATTGGATTGGATTGGAATTGATCAGATTCAATGCAATTCGACGGGATTCGACGCGATACGGCACGATTCCACGGGATTCGGCGTGATTTGTCTTGGTTTCTATCCATTTAGCTCTTTTGGGCTCTATTTGGCTCTATTCGGCAATGTTCGACTCTACTCTACTCTACTCTTCTATACTCTGCTCTTCTCGACCCTATTCTTTCAGTTCTGTTCTCTTCTGTTCTGTTCTACTGCACTCTATTCTACCCTACCCTACCCTAACTTAGCCTACTGTAATCTGTTCTATGCTATTCGACACACTTGAATGGGATTCGACCTGATTCGGGTCATATCGGCTCGATTCATCTCCTTTCTGCTCCATTAAACTCGATTCGGTTCTATTCGGCTCTTTTCCACTCTATTCGGCTCTTTTTGGCAGTATTCGACTCTATTTGACTCTAGTCTACTCGATTCTTTCTGTTCTGTTCTATTCTACTCTATTCTATTCTTCTCTACCCTACCCTAACCTTACCTTCCCCACACTAATCTATTTGATTCGATTCGACACATTTCAAACGACTCGACATGATTCATCTCGATTCACCTTGAATTTGGTCAATTCGGCTGTATTCAGCTCTGTTGGGCTCTTTTCGGCTCTCTTCAACTCGATTTGACTCTATTCTACTGGACCCGACTCTACTTAATTCTATTCTCTTCTTTCTCTTGTGTTCTGTTGTGTTGTAGTCTAGCCTCTGCTACCGTACCCTTCTCTACTCTAATCTATTCGATTCAACGCATTTTGACGGGATTCCATGTGATTAGGCTTGAATCGGCTCGATTTAGCTTTATTTGGCTTGAATTGGGTCAATTCGTCTCGATCCTGCTCAATTCAGCATAATTAGGCTCCAGTGAACCTTATTCAGCCCTGTTCAGCTCTACTCAACCCTTTCTACTTTATTTGTCTCTATTTGGCTCCATTCAACTCCATTCCACACCACTCTACTCTTTTCTACTCTATTCTATTCTGTTCTACCCTACCCTACTCTAATCTATTCTAATCGATTCGATTCATCACGATTTGTCTCCTTTCCTCTCCATTCGAATCGACTGGGCTTGAATTGGATCTATTCATCTATATTCTGCACTACCCGACTCTGACTATTCCACTCTACTCAACTCTACTCCATTCTACTCTTGGTATTCTCTTCTGTTCTACTCTATTCTATTCTTGTGTGCCCTTCCCTACTGAATCCCAGTCTAACCTATACTACTCTAATCTATTCAATTTAATTCGATTCCATTCAGTTTGACACCATTCGTCCCGATTTGAGACAATTCGACGGGATTCGGTGAGATTCCGCGAGATTTGATGCGTTTTGGTGGGATTTGATGGAATTCGACGAGATCCGATGCAATAGGATGCAATTAAGTGTGTTTTGGCTCGATTTTGCTGGGTTCAGTTTGTCTCTATTTGGCTCATTTCAGCTCCACTAGGCTCCATTCATCCCGAATCTGGTCGACTCGACTCGATTCGGCTCATTTTGGCCATATTTGGTCCTATTCAGCGTTATTCGGCTCTATTCAACTCTTTTCTACTCTCTTCATCTGTGTTCGAATCCATTTGACTCCATTCCACACCATTCTATTCCATTCTACACTACTGTATTCTACAAAACCCTCCCCCACCCTAGCCTATCCTAATCTAGTCTGCTCTTTTCTAGTCTCCTTTTCTATTTTCTCGATTCCATCCTATGCTACTCTACCATACCCTGCACTAAGCTAACCTACCCTGACCTATGCTGTTCTATTCTATTTCCTTCTATTTTCTCTGTTCCACCGTATGCTTCCCTACCCTATGCTACCCCACCGTACCATACTCTACTACTTAGGGTTACTCAATAAGGGTCCTAATTAAGGGGAGTAGTTCGGGCAAGGGTACTCCTTAAGGCAAGGGTACTAGTTCAGGCTACTAGTTAAGGCCAGGCTACTAGTTAAGGCCAGGCTACTAGTTAAGGCATGGGTACTTGTTGAGGGTACTGGTTAAGGCAAGGGTACCAGTTCAGGCTACTTGTTAAGGACATACTACTAGTGAAGGCAAGGGTACTAGTGAAGACTACTGGTTAAGGCAAGGGTACTTGTTAGGACTACTAGTTAAGGCAAGGGTACTAGATTAGGCTAAGAGTTCAGGCAAGGGTACTCGTTCAGATTACTGACTTAGGGTACTCTTCAAGGCTAGTTGTCTAGGCTACTGCTCTATGCCACTAGTCTAGCTGACTAGTCCAGCTTACTAGTCTAGGCTTCTACTCTAGCCTTCTCTTGTCTACTCTAATGTAGTCTACTTGCATCTACCCTAGTCTTCCTATCATAAACTACCCTACCCTACCCTAACCTATTCTAATCGATTCCATTTGATTCGATTCAAAGCATTTCGATGCGACCGGACACCATCACGCTTGAGTCGGCTCGATTCCGCAACATCAGCTCGATTCAGCTCGATTTGGCTCGAATCGCTTCAATTCAGCTCGTTTCCACTCGGTTCAGCCTTATTCGGCCCTATTTGGCTCGATTCGACTCTTTTCTACTCTATTTGTCTCTGTTCGACTCCATTTGACTCCACTCTTCTCCATTCTACGCTATTCTACTCTATTCTGTTCTACTCTACCCTACGATACTCTAATCTATTCGATTGGATGCGATTCGAAGCAATTCGGTGTGATTCATCTCGTTTTGTTTCCATTTGACTCGATTCGGCCAGAATTGGCTCTATTCAGCTATATCCTGCACTCTTTGACTCTATTTGACTCAATTCTACTCTGCTCTACTCTTGTCTGCTTTACTCTCTCTACTCCACCCTACTGTACTATATTCTATTCTGTACTATTCTGTTCTATTCTACCCACCCGCCCCTCCCCTACCCTTCCCTAATCTATTTGATTAGATTCGATGTGACGTATTTCCACGCGATTTGACGCGATTAGGCTTGAATCAGCTCGATTCAGTTCGAATCGGCTCTATTCGGCTCGACTTGGCTCCATTTCACTCCATTCGGCTCGATTAGGCTCGAATTCCATCGATTCTGCTGGATTCTGCTCAATTAGGCCTTATTTGGGCCTATTCGGCCCTATTCTGCTCTATTAGACTCTTTTGTACTCTATTCATATCTATCCGTCTCTATTGGACTCCGTTCAACTCCATTCCTCACTATTTTCCTCTCTTCTATTCTACCCTTCCCTACCCTAATCTCTTCTAATCGATTCGATTTGATTTGACGCGATTCGAAGCAACCGCACGTGATTCGTCTCGTTTTGTCTCCACTCGGCTCAATTCGGCTATGTTCTCTCTCTTTGACTCTATTCTATTCTGTTGTATTCTTTCTGTTCTGTTCTATTCGCTCCTATTCTGTTGTACTCTATTCTATTCTACCCTACCCGACCCAACGGCACCCCACCCGAACCTACCCTACTTTAATCTATTGGATTCAATTCGATTCCGTGCAAAGCGATTTGATAGGACTTGACTGGATTCGGCAAGATCTGAAGGGATTTGATGAGATTCCATGCGACTCGACGTGATTCAGTAGGATTCTCTGAGGTTTGACGCAATTCGAAGTTATTCGACGTGATTCGATGGGATTCGACACGATATGAAGCGATTTGACCTTGTTTGATTCAAAACGATGTGACTCGACTCGATTCGACCTGATTCGATTCGACGCTGTTCGGTGACAGTCAGTGCGATTCTGCTTGATTCCGCTCGATTAGGTGTGATTCGGCAGTATACAGCTCTTTTCGGCTGTATTCAGCTCCATTCGTCTCTATTCAGCTTATTTGGCTCTATTCGACTGTATTCGACTCTACTCTTTTCCACTCTATTCTACTCGATTCTATTCCTTCTATTCTGTTCTAATCTCTTCTATTCCACTCTACTCTGTTCTATTCTCCCCTCCCCTCCCCTCCCCTTCTCTAATCTATACGTCTCGATTGCATTTGTCGCGTTGAACGCGATTCGAGGCGATGAAGCTTGAATCGGCTCGATTTGGCTCTATTCGGCTCAGTTAGGCTCCATGCAGCTTGGTTTGGCTTGAATCGCTTCGAATCTGCTCGATTTGGCCATCTTCGGCCCTATTCTGCTCTATTCGACTCTTTTCTACTCTATTCATTTCTACTTGACTCCATTCTACTCCATTCTATTCATTCCACACTATTCTACACTATTCTACTCTACCCTACCCAACACCACTCTAATTTACTCTACTTGCTTCTACACGATTCCTCTCATTTTGTCTGCGTTTGGCTCTATTCAGCTCTATTCTACTCTTCTCTACTCTATTGTATTGTTTCTACTCTGTTCTGTACTATTCTACTCTATTCTACCCTACCCTATGCTACCCAACTCTAAGGTATTGTAATCCACTTGATTGGATTTGATTCAACCCATTTCAACGCGATTCGGCTCAATTTGGCTCTGTTCAAATCTATTCTACTCTACTCTATTCCCCTCTACTCCACTCTAGCCTACTCTTTTCTGTATTCGTTCTGTGTCGTTCTGTTCTATTTTGTTGTGTTCTGTTCTGTTTTATTCTATTCTACTCTGTTCTACCCTACTCTAGCCTACCCGAACCTCCCCTAGTCTAGTCTATTCAATTGAATTCGAGAAATTTTGACGCGACTAGGGACCGAATCGGTGTGATTCATGTCCATTCGGCTCCATTTGTCTCGAATAGTGTCGATTCAGCTCGATTAGGCTCGATTTGGCTCCATTAGGCTCGATTACTGGATTCGGCTCGATTTCGCTCAATTCAGCTCGATTTGGCCCTCTTTGGCCCTCTTCAGCTCTTTTCTACTCTACTCGATTCCATTGCACACCATTCTACTCCATTCTACGCTCTTCTACTATACCCTTCTGTAATTGATTCGATGGGATTCGACGCCATTTGACGCGATTTGACTCGTTTCGTCTCCATTCAGCTTGATTCGACTCTGTTCTACTCTACTCTATTCTACTCTACACTATTCTGCTCTGCTCTACCCTTTTCTACTCTATTCTATTGTATCCTTTCCATTCTCTTCTACTGTGTTCAAGTCTACTCTATTCCATCCTACCCTAATCTAATCTATTCTACTGGATTCGATTCCACGCATCTCGATGCGATTCGGCTCAAATCGGCTCCTTTCCACTCCATTCATCCCCAATCGGCTCAAATCGGTTCGATTCAGCTCTAATCGGCTCCATTCGGCTCCAGTCAGCTCGAATAGGCTCTGTTCAGCTCTATTCGGCTCTATTAGACTCTACTCAACTCTATTATCTCTTTTCGACTCCACTCGACTCCATGCTGCACCATTCTACTCCATCCTAAACTATTCTCTACTGTATTGTATTGTACTCTCCCGTACTGTAGTCTATTCTAATTGATTGGATTGGATTGGATTGGAATTGATCAGATTCAATGCAATTCGACGGGATTCGACGCGATACGGCACGATTCCACGGGATTCGGCGTGATTCGTCTTGGTTTCTATCCATTTAGCTCTTTTGGGCTCTATTTGGCTCTATTCGGCAATGTTCGACTCTACTCTACTCTACTCTTCTATACTCTGCTCTTCTCGACCCTATTCTTTCAGTTCTGTTCTCTTCTGTTCTGTTCTACTGCACTCTATTCTACCCTACCCTACCCTAACTTAGCCTACTGTAATCTGTTCTATGCTATTCGACACACTTGAATGGGATTCGACCTGATTCGGGTCATATCGGCTCGATTCATCTCCTTTCTGCTCCATTAAACTCGATTCGGTTCTATTCGGCTCTTTTCCACTCTATTCGGCTCTTTTTGGCAGTATTCGACTCTATTTGACTCTAGTCTACTCGATTCTTTGTGTTCTGTTCTATTCTACTCTATTCTATTCTTCTCTACCCTACCCTAACCTTACCTTCCCCACACTAATCTATTTGATTCGATTCGACACATTTCAAACGACTCGACATGATTCATCTCGATTCACCTTGAATTTGGTCAATTCGGCTGTATTCAGCTCTGTTGGGCTCTTTTCGGCTCTCTTCAACTCGATTTGACTCTATTCTACTGGACCCGACTCTACTTAATTCTATTCTCTTCTTTCTCTTGTGTTCTGTTGTGTTGTAGTCTAGCCTCTGCTACCGTACCCTTCTCTACTCTAATCTATTCGATTCAACGCATTTTGACGCGATTCCATGTGATTAGGCTTGAATCGGCTCGATTTAGCTTTATTTGGCTTGAATTGGGTCAATTCGTCTCGATCCTGCTCAATTCAGCATGATTAGGCTCCAGTGAACCTTATTCAGCCCTGTTCAGCTCTACTCAACCCTTTCTACTTTATTTGTCTCTATTTGGCTCCATTCAACTCCATTCCACACCACTCTACTCTTTTCTACTCTATTCTATTCTGTTCTACCCTACCCTACTCTAATCTATTCTAATCGATTCGATTCATCACGATTTGTCTCCTTTCCTCTCCATTCGAATTGATTGGGCTTGAATTGGATCTATTCATCTGTATTCTGCACTACCCGACTCTGACTATTCCACTCTACTCAACTTTACTCCATTCTACTCTTGGTATTCTCTTCTGTTCTACTCTATTCTATTCTTGTGTGCCCTTCCCTACTGAATCCCAGTCTAACCTATACTACTCTAATCTATTCAATTTAATTCGATTCCATTCAGTTTGACACCATTCGACCCGATTTGAGACAATTCGACGGGATTCGGTGAGATTCCGCGAGATTTGATGCGTTTTGGTGGGATTTGATGGAATTCGACGAGATCCGATGCAATAGGATGCAATTAAGTGTGTTTTGGCTCGATTTTGCTGGGTTCAGTTTGTCTCTATTTGGCTCATTTCAGCTCCACTAGGCTCCATTCATCCCGAATCTGGTCGACTCGACTCGATTCGGCTCATTTTGGCCATATTTGGTCCTATTCAGCGTTATTCGGCTCTATTCAACTCTTTTCTACTCTCTTCATCTGTGTTCGAATCCATTTGACTCCATTCCACACCATTCTATTCCATTCTACACTACTGTATTCTACAAAACCCTCCCCCACCCTAGCCTATCCTAATCTAGTCTGCTCTTTTCTAGTCTCCTTTTCTATTTTCTCGATTCCATCCTATGCTACTCTACCATACCCTGCACTAAGCTAACCTACCCTGACCTATGCTGTTCTATTCTATTTCCTTCGTTCCACCGTATGCTTCGCTACCCTATGCTACCCCACCGTACCATACTCTACTACTTAGGGTTACTCAATAAGGGTCCTAATTAAGGGGAGTAGTTCGGGCAAGGGTACTCCTTAAGGCAAGGGTACTAGTTCAGGCTACTAGTTAAGGCCAGGCTACTAGTTAAGGCCAGGCTACTAGTTAAGGCATGGGTACTTGTTGAGGGTACTGGTTAAGGCAAGGGTACCAGTTCAGGCTACTTGTTAAGGACATACTACTAGTGAAGGCAAGGGTACTAGTGAAGACTACTGGTTAAGGCAAGGGTACTTGTTAGGACTACTAGTTAAGGCAAGGGTACTAGATTAGGCTAAGAGTTCAGGCAAGGGTACTCGTTCAGATTACTGACTTAGGGTACTCTTCAAGGCTAGTTGTCTAGGCTACTGCTCTATGCCACTAGTCTAGCTGACTAGTCCAGCTTACTAGTCTAGGCTTCTACTCTAGCCTTCTCTTGTCTACTCTAATGTAGTCTACTTGCATCTACCCTAGTCTTCCTATCATAAACTACCCTACCCTACCCTAACCTATTCTAATCGATTCCATTTGATTCGATTCAAAGCATTTCGATGCGACCGGACACCATCACGCTTGAGTCGGCTCGATTCCGCAACATCAGCTCGATTCAGCTCGATTTGGCTCGAATCGCTTCAATTCAGCTCGTTTCCACTCGGTTCAGCCTTATTCGGCCCTATTTGGCTCGATTCGACTCTTTTCTACTCTATTTGTCTCTGTTCGACTCCATTTGACTCCACTCTTCTCCATTCTACGCTATTCTACTCTATTCTGTTCTACTCTACCCTACGATACTCTAATCTATTCGATTGGATGCGATTCGAAGCAATTCGGTGTGATTCATCTCGTTTTGTTTCCATTTGACTCGATTCGGCCAGAATTGGCTCTATTCAGCTATATCCTGCACTCTTTGACTCTATTTGACTCAATTCTACTCTGCTCTACTCTTGTCTGCTTTACTCTCTCTACTCCACCCTACTGTACTATATTCTATTCTGTACTATTCTGTTCTATTCTACCCACCCGCCCCTCCCCTACCCTTCCCTAATCTATTTGATTAGATTCGATGTGACGTATTTCCACGCGATTTGACGCGATTAGGCTTGAATCAGCTCGATTCAGTTCGAATCGGCTCTATTCGGCTCGACTTGGCTCCATTTCACTCCATTCGGCTCGATTAGGCTCGAATTCCATCGATTCTGCTGGATTCTGCTCAATTAGGCCTTATTTGGGCCTATTCGGCCCTATTCTGCTCTATTAGACTCTTTTGTACTCTATTCATATCTATCCGTCTCTATTGGACTCCGTTCAACTCCATTCCTCACTATTTTCCTCTCTTCTATTCTACCCTTCCCTACCCTAATCTCTTCTAATCGATTCGATTTGATTTGACGCGATTCGAAGCAACCGCACGTGATTCGTCTCGTTTTGTCTCCACTCGGCTCAATTCGGCTATGTTCTCTCTCTTTGACTCTATTCTATTCTGTTGTATTCTTTCTGTTCTGTTCTATTCGCTCCTATTCTGTTGTACTCTATTCTATTCTACCCTACCCGACCCAACGGCACCCCACCCGAACCTACCCTACTTTAATCTATTGGATTCAATTCGATTCCGTGCAAAGCGATTTGATAGGACTTGACTGGATTCGGCAAGATCTGAAGGGATTTGATGAGATTCCATGCGACTCGACGTGATTCAGTAGGATTCTCTGAGGTTTGACGCAATTCGAAGTTATTCGACGTGATTCGATGGGATTCGACACGATATGAAGCGATTTGACCTTGTTTGATTCAAAACGATGTGACTCGACTCGATTCGACCTGATTCGATTCGACGCTGTTCGGTGACAGTCAGTGCGATTCTGCTTGATTCCGCTCGATTAGGTGTGATTCGGCAGTATACAGCTCTTTTCGGCTGTATTCAGCTCCATTCGTCTCTATTCAGCTTATTTGGCTCTATTCGACTGTATTCGACTCTACTCTTTTCCACTCTATTCTACTCGATTCTATTCCTTCTATTCTGTTCTAATCTCTTCTATTCCACTCTACTCTGTTCTATTCTCCCCTCCCCTCCCCTCCCCTTCTCTAATCTATACGTCTCGATTGCATTTGTCGCGTTGAACGCGATTCGAGGCGATGAAGCTTGAATCGGCTCGATTTGGCTCTATTCGGCTCAGTTAGGCTCCATGCAGCTTGGTTTGGCTTGAATCGCTTCGAATCTGCTCGATTTGGCCATCTTCGGCCCTATTCTGCTCTATTCGACTCTTTTCTACTCTATTCATTTCTACTTGACTCCATTCTACTCCATTCTATTCATTCCACACTATTCTACACTATTCTACTCTACCCTACCCAACACCACTCTAATTTACTCTACTTGCTTCTACACGATTCCTCTCATTTTGTCTGCGTTTGGCTCTATTCAGCTCTATTCTACTCTTCTCTACTCTATTGTATTGTTTCTACTCTGTTCTGTACTATTCTACTCTATTCTACCCTACCCTATGCTACCCAACTCTAAGGTATTGTAATCCACTTGATTGGATTTGATTCAACCCATTTCAACGCGATTCGGCTCAATTTGGCTCTGTTCAAATCTATTCTACTCTACTCTATTCCCCTCTACTCCACTCTAGCCTACTCTTTTCTGTATTCGTTCTGTGTCGTTCTGTTCTATTTTGTTGTGTTCTGTTCTGTTTTATTCTATTCTACTCTGTTCTACCCTACTCTAGCCTACCCGAACCTCCCCTAGTCTAGTCTATTCAATTGAATTCGAGAAATTTTGACGCGACTAGGGACCGAATCGGTGTGATTCATGTCCATTCGGCTCCATTTGTCTCGAATAGTGTCGATTCAGCTCGATTAGGCTCGATTTGGCTCCATTAGGCTCGATTACTGGATTCGGCTCGATTTCGCTCAATTCAGCTCGATTTGGCCCTCTTTGGCCCTCTTCAGCTCTTTTCTACTCTACTCGATTCCATTGCACACCATTCTACTCCATTCTACGCTCTTCTACTATACCCTTCTGTAATTGATTCGATGGGATTCGACGCCATTTGACGCGATTTGACTCGTTTCGTCTCCATTCAGCTTGATTCGACTCTGTTCTACTCTACTCTATTCTACTCTACACTATTCTGCTCTGCTCTACCCTTTTCTACTCTATTCTATTGTATCCTTTCCATTCTCTTCTACTGTGTTCAAGTCTACTCTATTCCATCCTACCCTAATCTAATCTATTCTACTGGATTCGATTCCACGCATCTCGATGCGATTCGGCTCAAATCGGCTCCTTTCCACTCCATTCATCCCCAATCGGCTCAAATCGGTTCGATTCAGCTCTAATCGGCTCCATTTGGCTCCAGTCAGCTCGAATAGGCTCTGTTCAGCTCTATTCGGCTCTATTAGACTCTACTCAACTCTATTATCTCTTTTCGACTCCACTCGACTCCATGCTGCACCATTCTACTCCATCCTAAACTATTCTCTACTGTATTGTATTGTACTCTCCCGTACTGTAGTCTATTCTAATTGATTGGATTGGATTGGATTGGAATTGATCAGATTCAATGCAATTCGACGGGATTCGACGCGATACGGCACGATTCCACGGGATTCGGCGTGATTCGTCTTGGTTTCTATCCATTTAGCTCTTTTGGGCTCTATTTGGCTCTATTCGGCAATGTTCGACTCTACTCTACTCTACTCTTCTATACTCTGCTCTTCTCGACCCTATTCTTTCAGTTCTGTTCTCTTCTGTTCTGTTCTACTGCACTCTATTCTACCCTACCCTACCCTAACTTAGCCTACTGTAATCTGTTCTATGCTATTCGACACACTTGAATGGGATTCGACCTGATTCGGGTCATATCGGCTCGATTCATCTCCTTTCTGCTCCATTAAACTCGATTCGGTTCTATTCGGCTCTTTTCCACTCTATTCGGCTCTTTTTGGCAGTATTCGACTCTATTTGACTCTAGTCTACTCGATTCTTTCTGTTCTGTTCTATTCTACTCTATTCTATTCTTCTCTACCCTACCCTAACCTTACCTTCCCCACACTAATCTATTTGATTCAATACTATCTCTCTATG
>NW_026975613.1:0-27781 GCF_030014295.1 Loxodonta africana
AAACAACACTAACCCCCTAACAACAAACAACTCTAACCCCCTAACAAAAAACAAACCTAACCCCCTAACAACCAACAACACTAACCCCCTAACAACAAACAACTCTAACCCCCTAACAAAAAACAAACCTAACCCCCTAACAACAAACAACCCTAACCCCCTAACAACAAACAACTCTAACCCCCTAACAAAAAACAAACCTAACCCCCTAACAACCAACAACACTAACCCCCTAACCACAAACAACACTAACCGCCTATCCACAAACAACACTCACCCCCTAACAACAAACAACACTAACCCCCTAAAAACAAACAACCCTAATACCCTAAAAACAAACAACACTAAGCCCCTAACAACCAACAACACTAACCCCCTAACAAGAAACTACCCTAGCCCCGTAATAACAAACAACACTAAACCCCTAACAACAAACAACCCTAAGACTCTAACAACAAACAACCCTCCCTCCCAAAAACCAACAACCCAAAACCCCTAACAACCAACAGTAACCCCCTAACAACAAACAACCCTAACCCCATAACAACAACCCTAGACCCCTAACAACCAACAACACTAACCCCCTAACCACAAACAACACTAACCCCCTAACAACAAACAACACTAACCCTCTAACAACAAGCAATCCTAACCCCCTAACAACAAACAACACTAACCCCCTAACAACAAGCATCCGTAACCCACTAACAGCAAACAAAACTAACGCCCTAACAAACAACACTAACCCCCTAACAAAAAACAACCCTAACTGCCTAACAACAAACAACCCTAACCCACTAACAACAAACAACCCTAACACCCTAACAACAAACAACACTAACCCCCTAACAACAAACAACCCTGAACCCCTAACAACAAACAACACTTTCCCCTGAACAACAAACAACCCTAACCCCCTAACAACAAACCTAACCCCCAAACAACAAACAACCCTAACCCCCTCACGAAAACAACCCTAACCCCCTAATAAATAACCCTAAGCCCCTAACAAACACAACTCTAAACCCCGAAAAATACAATCGTAACCCCGTAACAAACACAACCCTAACCCCCTAACAAAGCCTAACAATAACTTAAACCTGACCATAAGCATAACCCCAAACCCTAGCACTAACTCTAACTCTAAACCTGACACTAACCTAGCCATGCCCTTTACCGTAAACCCAGCCTTAACCCTAACCTTACCCCTACCCGAACCCTAACTCTATACCTAACCCGAACACTAACCTTGACCCTACTCTAACTTTAACTCTAACGTGACTATTAACTGAAACATCACCCTAACTCTAAGCCTAAATCTAACTCGAGCCCTAACCATAACAATTACCCTAAACCCTCGCCTTAACTGTAAACCTAACCCTAAGCCTCACCCTAATCCTTAACCGTATCCCCAACCCTAAACCTAACGCTATCCCCAAACTTAT
Organism: Loxodonta africana; assembly: GCF_030014295.1. NCBI lineage: Eukaryota > Metazoa > Chordata > Mammalia > Proboscidea > Elephantidae > Loxodonta > Loxodonta africana. Next base: position 1,446 of record NW_026975613.1, read on the forward strand.
CCCTAACCCTAACCCTAATACGAACAGTAACCCAAATCTAACCCTAACCCTAATATTAAACCTAAACTTAAATCTACCCTAACCATAAACCTAACCCTAACACCCTAAACCTAACGTCTAACACCGTCTATAATCCTAACCCTTATCATAACCCTTACCCTTAACCTAAACTTCACACTAACCCTAAACCTAACCTAACGCTGACCCTAGACATAACGCCTAACCCTAACCGAACCCTAAACCTATCCTTAACACTAACCTGAACACAAAACCAAACCCTAGCCCTCACCAGAAAAATAACCCTCACCCTATCCTGAACTTCATCCAAACACTAACCATAACCTTAACCCTAAACCTAGACCTAACCCAAACCCTAACCTCAAACCTAACTCTAAGAATAACGCTAGTCCATCTGTAACCCTAAACTGAACACTTACAATAGCCCTGAACCTAACCCTAAAATAATCCTAATCCTAACCCTAGACCTAATCCTAACCCTACCCCTAACCTTTACCCTAAATAGAACACTAAGTCTAACCCTCAACATGGACCTAAACCTAATTCTTACCCTACACCTAACCCTAATCCTAAACCAAACCCTAACTCTGACTATAACCCTAATCCTAACAATTACCCTAAACCCTCACCTTAACTGGAAAACTAACCGTAACCCGCACCCTAAATCCTAACCGTATCCCACAACCCTAACCCTAATGCTATCCCTAACCCTAACCCTAACATTAACCTGAAACCCCTGAGCCCTAATGATAAACCTAACCCTAACACAAACCCTAACCCTAACACCAAAGCCTAGCAAAAACCTTAACCCTAACTCTAACACTAACCCGAAACCGAATCATGAACCTAACCCTAAGCCTAAACCAAACCTAACCATGACCAGAACCGCAAGGCCTAACCGGAACCCTCACCCAAACCCTAACCCTAAACTACACCTCTAACCCTTAACGCCTTATCATAACGATAATCCTAACCCTAACCAACCCTAACCCTAAAACTCACCCTCACCCCAACCACAAAGCCTAACACAACCGTGACCCTAACCCTAAACGTAACACTAAACTTAACCCTAACCTTAAATCTAACCCTAACCCTAAAACTGAACACAACCCCTGAACGTAACCCTAACCCTGAACATAACCTTAACACTAACCTGAAAACAAGCCCAAACCTTAGCCATAACCCTAACCCTCACCCTATCTTAAACTTTACCCTATCCCTAACCTAAAACTCACCCTGACTTTAACCCTAACCCTCCCCATAAACCTAACCCTCACCTTAACCTTGGCCCACCTGTAACCCGAAACCTAACCCTTACAATAACTCTGACCCTAATCCTCGCCCTAAACCTAATTCTAATTCTAACCCTGACCCTAACCCTAACCTAACCTCAACCCTATCTTTAAGCCTACCATAAACTTAAACCTAACCCTAACCCTTAACCTTAACTCTAACCCTAACCCTAGCCCTAACCCTAACCTTAACGGTAACACTTACCCAGAACCCTCACCTTAACTGTAAATGTAACTCTAACTCTTACCCTAACCCTAAACTTAACCCTAATTATAACCTTAACCTAAACCTAACTGAAACAGTAACCCTTAACCCTAACTCTAATCCTAATCCTTAGCCTAAAACTAACCTTAACCCTAAACCTAACCCTAACCACTGACCCTAACTCTAACCCTAACCCTAAGCCGAACCCTCACCCTTAACCAGAATTTCACCCTAAGCATAACGCTAAGCGTACCCTAACTTCATTCAAACCCGAACCCTAAGCAAAACTAACACTAACACTACACGTAACCCTAACCCTAAACCTAACCCTAACCCTGACTCTGACCTGAACCCAAACCCCTAACCCCAACCCTCTCGCTTAACATAAACTTCTCTGTAACCCTAACCCTAAAACTAAACGTAACACTAAATCTCCCCTAACCCTGACCGTACCATAAACGTAACCCTAACTCTAAACTCAAAACTAACCCTGACCCTAACTCTAACTCTAACCCTAATCCTAACCCTAAAACTTACCCTACACACTCAGCTTAAATGGAAACCTAGCACTAACCCTCATCTTACCATCTAAACCTAACCTCAACCCTTAACCTAACCCTATCTATAACCTTCACCTAGCCCTAAACCTAAACATGACTTAACCCTAACACTAACCCTAACCCTAAATCTAAACCTAACCTTAACCCTACACTTAATCCTAACCTAAGCTCTAACCCTAACCCCTAACGCTAACCCTAAGCTCAACCCTCACCCTTCAATTAAACTTTACCCCAGCTGTAGCCCTAACCCTAAGCCGAACCCTAAACCTGACCCTAACATTAACCCAAACACCTAACCCTAATCCTAAGCCTAATCCTAACCCTAACCTTAACCCAAATGCCTAACCCTAACCCTAACCCTCATCCTTAACCTAAACTTCACCCTAAACCTAAGGCTAACCCTAACCCTGAAAGTAAAGCTAACCCTTAACTATCCCCTAACTCTAGCCCTGACCCTAAACCTAATGCTAACCCTAGCCCTAACAGTAACACCCTAAAACATCAGCTTAATGGAAACTTAACACTAACCCTCCCATGAACCCCTAACCCTAACCCTACCCCGCATCCTACACCTAACCCAGACCTAAACCTAACCCTTTCTCTAACCCTAAATTAACCCTAACCTTAACTCTACCCTAACCCTAACAATAACTCTAAACCTGACCATAACCATAATCCTAAACCCTAGCACTAACTCTAACTCTAAATCTAACCCTAAGCTAGCCCTACCCTTTACCGTAAACCTAGCCTTAACCCTAACCTTACCCCTACCCAAACCCTAACGCTATACCTAACCCGAACACTAACCTTAACCCTACTCTAACCTTAAGCCTAACCCTGACTATTAACTGAAACTTCACCCTAACCCTAAGCCTAACTCTAACTCTAACCCTAACCATAACAATGACCCTAAACCCTCGCCTTAACTGTAAACCTAACCCTAAGCCTCACCCTAATCCTTAACCGTATCCCCAACCCTAAACCTAACGCTATCCCCAAACTTATCCCTAACCCTAACCCTAATACGAACAGTAACCCAAATCTAACCCTAACCCTAATATTAAACCTAAACTTAAATCTACCCTAACCATAAACCTAACCCTAACACCCTAAACCTAACATCTAACACCGTCTATAATCCTAACCCTTACCATAACCCTCACCCTTAACCTAAACTTCACACTAACCCTAAACCTAACCTAACGCTGACCCTAGACATAACGCCTAACCCTAACCGAACCCTAAACCTATCCTTAACACTAACCTGAACACAAACCCAAACCCTAGCCCTCACCAGAAAAATAACCCTCACCCTATCCTGAACTTCATCCAAACACTAACCATAACCTTAACCCTAAACCTAAAGCTAACCCAAACCCTAACCTTAAACCTAACTCTAAGAATAACGCTAGTCCATCTGTAACCCTAAACCAAACACTTACAATAGCCCTGAACCTAACCCTAAACTTAATCCTAATCCTAAACCTAGACCTAATCCTAACCCTAACCCTAACTCTAACCTTGACCCTAAATAGAACATTAAGTCTAACCCTCAACTTGGACCTAAACCTAAATCTTACCCTACACCTAACCCTAACCCTAAACCTAACCCTAACTCTAACTCTAACCCTAATCATAACAATTACCCTAAACCCTCACCTTAACTGTAAAACTAACCGTAACCCTCACCCTAACCCCTAACCGTATCCCATAACGCTAACCCTAATGCTATCCCTAACCGTAACCCTAACACTAACCTGAAACCCCTGAGCCCTAATGATAACCCTAACCCTAACCCAAACCCTAACACCAAAGCGAAAGCCTAGCAAAAACCTTAACCCTAACTCTCACCCTAACTCTAACACTAACCCGAAACCTAATCATGAACCTAACCCTAACCCTAAACCAAACCTAACCATGACCAGAACCACAAGGTCTAACCGGAACCCTTACCCAAAACCTAATCCTAAACTACACCTCTAACTCTAACACCTTACCATAACCATAATCCAAACCCTACCCAACCCTAACCCTAAACCTAACCCTCACCCCAACCACAACGCCTAACACAACCATAACCCTTACCCTAACCGTAACACTAAACTTAACCCTAACCTTAAATCTAACCCTAACCCTAAAACTAAATACAACCCATGAACTTAACCCTAACCCTGAACATAACCTTAACACTAACCTGAAAACAAGCCCAAACCTTAGCCATAACCCTAACCCTCACCCTGTCTTAAACTTCACCCTATTCCTAACCTAAAACTCGCCCTAACTTTAACCCTAACCCTACCCCTAAACCTAACCCTCACCTTAACCTTGGCCCACCTGTAACCCTAAACCTAACCCTTACAATAACTCTGACCCTAATCCTCACCCTAAACCTAATTCTAATCCTAACCCTGACCCTAACCCTAACCTAACCTTAACCCTATCTTTAAGCCTACCGTTATCTTAAACCTAACTCTAACCCTAACCCTAGCCCTAACCCTAATCTTAACTGTAACACTTACCCAAAACCCTCATCTTAACTGTAAATATAACTCTCACTCTTACCCTAACCCTAAACTTAACCCTAATTATAACCCTAACCTAAACCTAACTGAAATGCTAACCCTTAACCGTAATTCTAACCCTAATCCTTAGCCTAAACCTAACCTTAACCCTAAACCTAACCCTAACCACTGACCCTAACTCTAACCCTAAGCCTAAGCCGAACCCTCACCCTTAACCAAAATTTCACCCTAAGCATAACGCTAAGCCTACCCTAACTTCATTCAAACCCTAACCCTAAGCAAAACTAACACTAACACTAAACCTAACCCTAACCCTAAACCTAACCCTAACCCTGACTCTAACCTGAACCCAAACCCCTAACCCTAACCCTCTCGCAGAACATAAATTCACTGTAACCCTAAACACTAAATCTCCCCAACCCTGACCCTAACCATAAACATAATCCCAACACTAAACTTAAACCTAACCCTGACTCTAACTTTAACCCTAAAACTTACCCTACACACTCAGTTTGAATGGAAACCTAGCACTATCCCTCACCCTAACATCTAAACCTAACCCCAACCCTGAACCCAACCCTATCTCTAACCAAAAACTAGTCCTAAACCTAACTATGACTTAACCCTAACACTTACCCTAACTCTAAACCTGACCTTAACCCTAAACTTAATTCTAACCTTAACCCTAACCCTAACCCCAACACTAACCCTAAGCTCAACACTCACCCTTAACTTAAACTTCACCCTAACCCTAACCCTAAACCAAACACTAACCGTAACCCTAAACCTAACCTTAAACCTGACCCTAACATTAACCCAAACACTTAACGCAAAACCTAACACTAAGCCTAACCCTAAATGTAACCCTAACCTTAACCTAAACACCAAAGCCTAATCTTAACCCTCATCCTTAACCTAAACTTCACCCTAAACCTAAGCCTAACCCTAACCCTAAAATTACACCTAACCCTAAACTATCCTCTCTCGCCCTAACCCTAACCCTAACTCTAACCCTAACCCTGGCAGTAACACCCTAAAACATCAGCTTAACTGTAAATGTAACACTAACCGTCACACGAACCCCTAACCCTTTCCCTAACCCTATCACTCATCCTAACCCTAACCCTGACCTAAACTTAATCCTTACCCTAACCCTAAACTTAACCCTAACCTTAACTCTACCCTAACCCTAACCCTAAACCTAACAATAACTCTAAACCGGACCCTAACCCTAACCCTAAACCCTAGATCTAACTCGAACTCTAAACCTAACCCTAACCCTAACCCTAACCTGGCCCCACCCTTTACAGTAAAGCTAGCCTTAACCCTAACTTACCCCTACCCTAACCCTAAACCTAACCCTTACAATATCAATAAACCCTAGCAGGGTCCTGCCTAGTCTCTCCCACCTCATCACTCTTTACAAAGAGCCCTGCTTTGTCTCTCCCACATCCTCACTCCCTAAGCAGGGCTCTGCCTGTCCTCTCCCACCTCCTCACTCTCTATGCAGGACTCTGCCTTGTTCTCCCACCTCTTCACTCCCTACACAGGGCCCTGGCTAGTGTCTCCCATCTTCTCACTCCATACACAGCTTTCTGCCTGTTCTTTCCCACTTCCTCACTTCCTACACGGAGCCCTGCCTGGTCTCTCCCACCTCCTCACTCCCTACACCAGTCCCTGCCTGATCTCTCCTACCTCCTCACTCCCTGCACAGGGCCCTGCCTGGTCTCTCCCACATCCTTACTCCATACAAAGGGACTTGCCTGATCTCTGGCCTCCTCACTCCCTGCACAGAGCCCTGCCTGGTCTCTCCCAACTCCTCACTCCCTATTCAGGTCTCTGAATGTTTCTCCCACCTCTTCACTCCCTACACAGGGCCCTGCCTGCTGTCTTCCATCTTCTCACTCCCTACACAAGTTTCTGCCTATTCTCTCTCACCCCCTCACTTGCTAAACACAGTCCTGCCTGTTCTTTCCCACCTCCTGACTCAGTACACAGGTCTCTGCCTGGTCTCTTCCAACTCCTCACTCCCTAGACAGGGCCCTGCCTGGTCTCTGCCACCTCCTCACTCCCTACACAGGTCTCTGACTGCTCCCTGCCACCTCCTCACTCCCTACACAGGGCCCTGCCTGGTATCTCCCACCTCCTCACTCCCTACACAGGGCTCTGTCTTTTCTCTCCCACCTCCTCAGTCCCTACACAGGTATCTGGGTGGTCTCTCCCACCTCCTCATTCCCTTTACAGGGCCCTGATGATCTCTCCCACCTCCTCACTCTCTAAACAGGACCCTGCCTGGTCTCTCCACCTCCTTACTCCCTACACAGGGCTCTGGCTAGTCTCTCCTACATCCTCACTCTTTATACAGCATCCTACCTGGTCTCTCTCACCTCCTCACTCCCTATGCAGGTCTCTGCCTGGTCTCTCCCACCTCCTCACTCCCTACACAGGGCCCTGCCTGGTCTCTCCTAACGCCTAACTCCCTACACAGGTCCCTGACTGGCCTCTCTCACCTCCTCACTCCCTTTACAGGGCCCTGATGATCTCTCCCACCTCCTCACTCCCTAAACAGGGCCCTGCCTGGCCTCTCCCCCATCCTCAATTCACACAGGGCCCTGCCTCCTCTCTCTCACATCCTGACTGCACACACAGGGCCCTAACTGGTCCCTCCCACCTTCTCCATCCCTACACAGGTCTCTGCATGGTTCTCCCACCTCCCCATTCCCTACAAGGGTCTCTGCCTGTTCTCTCCCACCTCTTCAATCCCTAGACAGGGCCCTGCCTCTCCTCTCCCACTTCCTCACTCCCTACTCAGGGCCCTGCCTGGTATTTCTAACCTCCTCAGGCCATACACAGGGCCCTGCCTGATCTCTCCCAAATCCTCACTCCCTACACAGGACTCTGCCTGGTCTCTCCCAACACCTCACTCCCTACAAAGGGCCCTGCCTGGAATCTCCCACCTCCTCACACCCTACCCAGGGTCCTGCCTAGTCAATCCCACCTCCTCACTCCCTACGCAGGGCTCTGCCTGTCCTCTCTCGCCTTCTCACTCCCTATGCAGGACTCTGCCTGGTTCTCCACCTCTTCGCTCCCTACACAGGGCCTTGCCTGGTCTCTCCTACCTCCTCACTCCCTACACAGTTCTCTGCCTGTTCCCTCCCATTCCTCAATCCCTACACAGGTCTCTGGGTGGTCTTTCCCACCTCCTTACTACATACACAGGTGTTAGCCTGTTTTCTCCCTCCTCCTCACTCCCTACACAGGGCCCTGATGTTCTCTCGCACCTGCTCACTCCCTAAACAAGCCACTGCCTGGTCTCTCCACCTCCTTACTCCCTCCACAGGGCCCTGCCTGGTCTCTCCCACCTCCTCACTCCCTACACAGGGCCATGCCTGGCCTCTCCCACCTCCTCAGTCCCTGCACTGTGTTTCTGGCTGTTATCTCCCTTCTTCTCACTCCCTACACAGGGCTGTGCTTGTTCTCTCCCATCTCCTCACTCCCTATACAGGGCCCTGCCTGGTGTATCCCATCTGCTCACTCCCTGCACAGGGCCCTGATGATCTCTCCTACATCCTCACTCCCTACACAGGGCCCTGCCTGGCATCTCCACCTCCTTACTCCCTACACACGGACCTGCCTGGTCTCTCCCACATCCTCACTCTGTACACAGGGTCCTACCTGGTCTCTCCCACCTCCTCACTCCCTACACAGGGCCCTGCCTGGTCTCTCCTAACACCTCACTTCCTACACAGGGCTCTGCCTGATCTCTCCCACATCCTGACTCCCTACTCAGGTATCTGGGTGGTCTCTCCCAACTCCTCACTGTGTATGCAGGGCCTTATCTGTTCTCTATCACCTCCTCACTCCCTACACAGGGCCCTGATGGTCTCTCCCACCTCCTCACTCCCTACACAGGGTCCTGCCTGGTCTCTCCCACTTCCTCAATCCCTACACAGGTCCCTGACTGGTATCTCCACCACCTTACTTCCTACACACAGCCTTGTCTGTTCTCTTCCACATCCTCACTCTGTACACAGGGTCCTACCTGGTCTCTCTCACCTCATCACTCCCTACACAGGGCCCTGCCTGGTCTCTCCTAACACCTCACTCCCTACACAGGGCTCTGCCTGGCCTCTCCCACCTCCTCACTCCCTACACAGGGCCCGGCCTGGTCTCTCCTTCTTCTCAATCCCTACACAGGTCTCTGCCTCTTCTCTCCAAGATACTCACTCCCTACACTGGGCCCTGCCAGGTCTCTCCTACCTCCTCAGTCCCTTCACAGGTCTTTGCCTGGTCTCTCCCACATCTCTGCCTCTTCTCTCCTGCATCCTCACTCCCAACATAGGGCCCTGCCTGGTCTCTCCCACCTTCTCACTCCCTACACAGGACGCTGCCTGGCCTCTCCTACCTCCTCAGGACCTACACAGGTCCCTGCCTGGTCTCTTCCAGCTCCTCACTCCCTACACAGGTGTCTGCCTGGATTCTCCCACCTCCTCACTCTCTACACAGGGCCCTGCCTGATCTCTGGCACATTCTCACTCCCTACACAGGACCTGTGTGGTCTCTCCCAACACCTCACTCCCTACACAGGGCCCTGCCTGGATGCTCTCTCCCCCTCACACCCTGCACAGGGTCCTGCTTGGTCTCTCCCACCTCATCACTCCTTACACCGGGCCTGCCTGGTCTCTCCCATATCCTCACTCCCTATACTTGGCTCTGCCTGGTCTCTCCCATCTCCTCACTCCCTAAGCAGGACTCTGCCTGGGTCTCCCTCTTCTTCACTCCCTACACAGGGCCCTGTCTGGTGTCTCCCATCTTCTCTATGCACAGAGCCCTGCCTGGTCTGTCCCACCTCCTCACTCCCTACACTCTTCTCTGCCTGTTCTCTCCCACCTCCTAACTCCCTGCACAGGGCCCTGCCTGGTCCCTCCCATATCCTTACTCCATACAGGGACATGCCTGATCTCTGGCCAACTCACTCCCTACAGAGGGCCCTTCCTGGTCTCTCCCATCTCCTCACTCCCTATGCAGGTCTCTGAATGGTTCTCCCACCTCTTCACTCCCTACACAGGGCCCTGCCTGCTCTCTACCATCTTCTCAATCCCTACACAGGTTTCTGCCTATTCTCTCCCACCTCCTCACTCCCTACACAGGTCTCTGCCTGGCCTCTCCCACTTCCTCACTCCCTACACAGGTCCCTGCTTCGTCTCTCCCACCTCATCACTCCTTACACAGGGCCCTGCCTGGTCTCTCCTACATTCTCACTCTTTACACAGCATCCTACCTGGTCTCTCTCACCTCCTCACTCCCTATGCAGGTCTCTGCCTGGTCTCTCCTAAGGCCTAACTCCCTACTCAGGTCCCTGCCTGACCTCTCCCACCTCCTCACTCCCTAGACATGGCCGTGCCTGGTTGCTCCCAGCCCCTCACTCCCTACTCAGGGCCCCGCCTTTTCTCTCCCACCTCCTCCATCCCTGTAAAGGTCTCTGCCTGGTCTGTCCCACCTCCTTACTCCCTACAGAGTTCTCTGCCTGTTCTCTTCCACATCCTCACTCCTTACACAGGGCCCTTCCTGGTCCCTCCCACCTCCTCACTTCCTACACCTGTCCCTGCCTGGTCTCTTCCATCTCCTCTCTCCCTACTCAGGGCCCTGCCTGGTCTCACCCACCTCCTCACTCCCTACAAAGGTCTCTGTCTGGTCTCTCAGCTCTTCACTCCCTACACAGGTTTCTGTCTCTTTTGTCCCACCATCTTACTCCCTATACAGTGCCCTGCCTGGTCTCTCACTCTCTATACAGGGCCCTGCATGGTCTCTCCCACCTCCTGACTCCCTTCACAGTGCCCAGCCTAGTCCCTCCCACCTCCTCACTCCCTACACAGGTTAGGGTTTAGGGTTTAGTTTAGTGTTAGGGTTATGGTTCGGGATCGGGTTTAGGGGTTAAGGTTAGGTTTTAGGGTTTAGTGTTCGAGTTTAGGGTCAGGGTCAGTTTTTAGTGTCAGGGTCAGGGTTTATGGTCAGGGTTTAGGGTCAGGGTCAGGGTCAGGGTTAGGGGTTAGGGTCAGGGTTAGGTTTAGGGTTTGTTTTTATGGTTAGGGTTTAGGGTTTAGGATTAGGGTTGGGGTAAGGTTAGGGCTATGTGTTAGGGCTAGGGGTTAGGGTTTAGTGTTTAGTGATAGAGTTTAGGGTCAGGGTCAGAGTCAGTGTTTAGTGTCAGGGTCAGAGTTTAGGGTCAGGGTTAGGGTCACGGTCAGGGTTAGGGTCATGGTCAGGGTTTAGGGTCATTGTCACGGTTTAGGGTCAGGGTCTGGGTCAGGGTTAGGGGTTAGAGTCAGGGTTAGGTTTAGGGTTTGGGTTTAGGGTTAGGATTTAGGGTTTAGGGTTAGGGCTAGGGTTAGTTTTAGAGGTTAGAGGTTAGGGTTAGGGTTAGGGCTAGGGCTAGGGCTTGGTGTTAGGGCTAGGTCTAGGGCTAGGGTTTTAGGGCTAGAGTTTAGGGTTAGGGTTAGGGTTTTGGGTTAGGCTGATGGTTAGAGTTTAGGGTTAGGGTTCATGGTTAGTGTTAGGGTTAGTGTTAGGGTTTAGGGTTAGGGTTAGGGTTTAGGGTTAGCAGTTAGTGTTAGGGTTAGTGTTCAGGGTTAGGGTTTGGGTTTAGGGTTAGCGGTTAGTGTTAGGGTTAGTGTTCAGGGTTAGGGTTAATGTTTAGGGTTAGGTTTTAGGGTTCGAGTTAGTGTTAGGGTTAGGGCTAGGGCTAGGGCTAGGACTTGGGCTAGGGCCTAGGGCTAGGGCTAGTGATATGGTTTGTGTTTAGGGTTCGGGTTTGGGTTCACGTTAGGCTTCGGTTTAGGATTTGGGTTAGGGTTTTGGGTAAGGGTTATTGTTAGGTTCAGGGCTATTGTAAGGGTTAGGTTTAGGGTTACAGGTGGACTAGCGTTATGATTAAAGTTTAAGTTTAGGGTTTGGGTTAGGTTTAGATTTAGGGTTAGGGTTTGGATGAAGTTTACGATATGGTGAGTGTTATTTTTAAGGTTAGGTCTAGAGTTTGGGTTCGTGTTCAGGTTAGTGTTAAGGTTAGGTTTAGCGTTTGGATTAGGGTTAGGGGTTATGTTTGGGGGTAGGGTTATGTTTAGATTTAGGGTTAGTGTGAAGTTTAGGTTAAGGGTGAGGGTTACAGTTAGGGTTAGGGTAAGGGTGAGGGTTAGGGTCAGAGTTATTGTAAGGGTTAGGTTTAGGGTACTACAGGTGGGCCAAGGTTAAGTTTAGGGTTTGATTTAGGGGTAGGGTTAGGGTTAAAGTTAGGGTGAGCTTTAGCTTAGGGATAGGGTGAAGTTTAAGATAGGCTGAGGGTTAGTTTTAGGGTTATGGTTAAGGTTTGAGTTTGGTTTCAGGTTAGTGTTAAGGTTATGTTTAGGGTTAGGGTTAAGTTTACGGGTTCTTTTTAGTTTTAGGGTTAGGGTTAAATTTTAGGTTAGGGTTAAGTTTAGTGTTATGGTTAGGATTAGGGTCACGGTTTGTGCTAGTCTTTGTCGTTTGGGTGAGGGTTAGGTTTAGGGTTCGGGTTGGGTAGGGTTAGGATTCTGGTTATGGTAAGGTGTTAAGGGTTAGAGTTTTAGTTTAGGGTTAGGGTTTGGGTGAGGGTTCCGGTTAGTCATTGTGGTTCTGGTCATGGTTAGGTTTGGTTTAGGGTTAGGGTTAGGTTTATTATTAGGTTTCAGGTTAATGTTAGAGTTAGAGTTAGGGTGAGACTTAGGGTTAAGGTTTGGGTTAGGCTTTGGTGTTAGGGGTTAGGGTTTGGGTTAGGGGTTAGGGTTATCGTTAGGGCTTAGGGGTTCAGGTTAGTGTTAGGGTTAGGAATAGCATTAGGGTTAGGGTTGGGGGATACGGTTAGGGGTTAGGGTGAGGGTTGCGGTTAGTTTTACAGTTAAGGTGAGGGTTTAGGGTAAGTGTTATTCTTAGGGTTAGAGTTAGGGTTAGGTTCAGGGTTAGGGTTAGGTGTAGGGTAAGATTTCGGTTTAGGTTCAGGTTTAGAATTAGAGTTAGTGTTCTATTTAGGATCAAGCTTAGAGTTAGGGTTAGGGTTAGGATTAGGGTTAGGTCTAGGGTTAGGTTCAGGGCTAATGTAAGGCTTAGTTTTAGGGTTACAGGTGGAGTAGTGTTATGGTTAGAGTTTGGTTTAAGGTTAGGGTTTGGGTTAGGTTTAGGTTTAGGGTGAAGGTTAGGGTTAGTGTTGGATGAACCTTAGGACGGGGTGAGGGTTATTCTTATGATTAGGGCTGAAGTTTGATTTTGTGTTCAGGTTAGTGTTAAGGTTAGTTTTAGGGTTCGGGTTAGTGTTAGGAGTTACGTTTAGGGTTAGTGTTAGGTTTAGGTTCAGGGTTAGAGTGATGTTTAGGTTCATAGTGAGGGTCAAGGTAAGGGTTAGGATTACGGTGAGGATTATACTTAGTGTTAGAGTTTACGTTTAGGGTGTTAGGGTTAGGTTTATGGTTAGGGTAGGGTTAAGTTTAGGGTTAATGTAACGGTTAGTATTAGATTAGTGTTACTGTTCGTGTTTGGGTTAGGGTTAGGGATAAGTTTAGGGATAGCGGCAGGTTTAGGGTTGGGGATTCGGTTAGGGGTTCGGGTGAGGTTTAGTGTTAGGTTTACAGTTAAGGTGAGGGTTTAGGGTAAGTGTTATGGTTAGGGTTAGAGTTAGAGTTAGGGTTAGGGTTAGGGTGAATTTTCAGTTAATAGTGAGGGTTAGGTAAGGGTTAGGGTTAAGGTTAGAGTTAGGATTAAGATTAGTGTTAGGGTTAGGTTTAGGGTTAGGGATAGGATAGGGGTAAGGTTAGGGTTAAGGCTAGGTTTACGGTCAAGGGTACGTCTAGGTTAGGGTTAGGATTAGGTGTAGAGTTAGAGTTAGTGCTAGGGTTTAGGGGTAGGGTTCGGGTCAGGTTTAGAGTTTTTGTTAGTGTTAGGGTTAGGGTAGAGTTAAGGTTAGGGTTAAGTTTAGGGTTAGGGTAAGGGTTATGTTTAGGTCAGGGTTAGGGTTAGGGTTAGGGATAGGGTTAGGTTTAGGGAAAGGGTTAGGGTTCGTGTGAGGGTTAGTGTTAGATTTACAGTTAAGCTGATGTTTTACAGTGTTACGGTTAGGGTCAGGGTTAGAGTTAGAGTTAGGGTTAGGGCTAGACTGAGGGGATATTTAGGGTTAGGTTTAATTTTAGGGTTAATTTTAGGGTTAATAGATGTATAGGGTGAAAGTTAAGTTAAGATTAGCGTTAGGGTAAATATTAGAGTTAGGTGTTTGGGTTAAGGTTAGGATCAGGTTAGGGTTAAGTTTAGGGTTAGTGTTAGTGTCAGGGTTAGGTTTTGGTGTTTGGGTTAATGTTAGGGTTAGCTTTAGGGTTAGGGTTTAGTTTAAGGTTAGGGTCAGGGTGCAGTTTAAGTTAAGTGTGAGGGTTGAGCTTAGGGTTAGTGTTAGGGGTTAGGGTTAGGGTTAAGGTTAGGATTAGGATTAGGGTTAAGATTAGTTTTAGGGTTAGGGTAAGTGTTACGGTTAAGTCATGGTTAGGTTTAGGGCTAGGTAAAGGTTAGAGATAAGATTAGGTTAAGGGTAGGGTTTAGGTTTAGATGTTAGTGTGAGGGTTAGTGCTAGGTTTCCATTTAAGCTGAGTGTGTAGGGTAAGTTTTAGGGTTAGGATTAGGGTTAGAGATAGATTTAGGGTCAGGGTTAGGATTATGTTTAAGGTTAGGGTTAGGTATATGGTTAGGATTAGGGTTAGGGTCAGGGTTGGGGAGATTTAGTATTATGTTTAGTTTTAGGGCTAGGGTTAGGGTGAAGTTTATGTTAAGCGTGAGGGTTAGGGTTAGGGTTAGGGGTAAGGGTTCAGGTTAGGGTCAGGGTTAGGGTTTGCGTTAGGTTTAGGGTTAGCTTTAGTTTTGGTTAGGGTTAGGATTTGAATGAAGTTAGGGTAGGTTTAGGGTTATGGGTAGGGTGAAATTTTGGTTAGAGTTATTGTTCGGGGTTAGGGTTAGGTTTGAGTTTATCGTAGGGTTAAAGTTAGGGTTAAGGTTAGGTTAGGGTTATGGTCAGGGTTAGGATTAGGATTAGGTTTAGGGTGAGGGTTAGGGTCCGAGTTATTGTAAGGGTTAGTTTTAGGGTTACAGGTGGGCCAAGGTTAAGGTTAGGGTTAGGTTTAGGGGTAGGGATAGGGATAGGTTTAGAATTAGGTTAACATAAACTTCACCCTAACCCTAGCCCTAAAACTAAACATAATTAGAATTAGGGTGAGCTTTAGGTTAGGGATAGGGTGAAGTTTAAGTTAGGGTGAGGGTTAGGGTTAAGGTTATGGCTAAGGTTTGGGTTAGTTTTCAGGTTAGTGTTAAGGTTGTGTTTCGTGTTAGGGTTAAGTTTACGGGTTCTGTTTAGTTTTAGGGTTAGGGTTATGTTTAAGGTTAGGGTTAAGTTTAGTGTTACAGTTAGGGTTAGGGTTACGTTTTGTGTTAGGCGTTGTGGTTGGGGTGAGGTTTAGGTTTAGGGTTAGGGTTGGGTAGGGTTAGGATTATGGTTACGGTAAGGTGTTAGGTGTTAGAGGTGTAGTTTAGGGTTAGGGTTTGGGTGAGGGTTCCGGTTAGGCATTGTGGTTCTGGTCATGGTTAGGATTGGTTTAGGGTTAGGGTTAGGTTCATGATTAGGTTTCGGGTTAGTGTTAGAGTTAGAGTTCGGGTGAGAGCTACCTTTAAGGTTAGGGTTAGGTTTTGGTGTTATGGGTTAGGTTTGGGGTTAGGGTTAGGGTTATCATTAGGGCTTAGGTGTTCAGGTTAGTGTTAGGGTTAGGGATAGCATTAGGGTAAGGGTTGTGGGATACCGTTAGGGGTTAGAGTGAGTGTTACGGTTAGTTTTACATTTAAGGCGAGGGTTTAGGATAAGTGTCCCGATTATCGTTAGACATAGAGTTAGGGGTAGGTTTACGTTTAGGGTTAGGTGTAGGGTAAGATTTAGCTTTAGTTTCAGGTTTAGGGGTAGAGTTAGTGTTCTATTTAGGGTCAAGGTTAGAGTTCGGGTTAGGGTTAGGATTAGGTCTAGGGTTAGGATTAGGTTTAGGGTTAGGTTGAGGGGTATTTTAAGGGTTAGGTTTAGGGTTACAGGTGGACTAGCATTATGGTTAGAGTTAGATTTAATGTTAGGGGTTGGGTTAGGTTTAGGTTTAGGTTTAGGACTAAGGTTAGCGTTAGGGTTTGGATGAAGTTTAGGATAGGGTGAGGGTTATTTTTAGGGTTAGGGCTAGACTTTGGGTTTGTGTTCATGTTAGTGCTAAGGTTAGGTTTAGGGTTCAGGTTAGGGTTAGTGGTTATGTTCAGATTAGGTTTAGGTTTAGGGTTAGTGTGAAGTTTAGGTTAAGGGTGAGGGTTAGGATAAGGGTTTGCATTAGGGTTTGGATTCTAGTTAGTGTTAGAGTTTAGGTTTAGGGTGTTAGGGTTAGGTTTATGGTTAGGGAAGGGTTAAGTTTAGGGTTAATGTTAGGGTTAGCGTTAGATTAGGGTTACTGTTCGTCTTCGGGTTAGGGTTAGGGATAATGTGAGGGATAGATAGCATTAGGTTTAGGGTTGGGGATACGGTTAAGGGTTAGGTTTAGGTTTACTTTGAAGGTGAAGGTTTAGGGTAATTGTTATGGTTAGGGTTAGAGTTAGAGTTAGGCTTATGGTTAGGGTGAAGTTTCAGTTAATAGTCAGGGTTAGGGTTAAGGTTAGAGTTATGCTTAAGGTTAGTGTCAGGGTTAGGTTGAAGGTAGGGGTAAGGTTAGGGTTTAGGCTAGGTTTATGGTAAAGGGTAGGGCTAGGTTAGGATTAGGGTTAGGTTTAGAGTTAGAGTTAGTGCTAGGGTTTAGGCTTAGGGTTAGGGTCAGGTTTAGAGTTATTGTGAGGGTTAGGGTTAAGTTCGAGTTAAGGTTAGTGTTAAGTTTAGGGTTAGGGTAAGGGTTAGGATTAGGTCAAGGTTAAGGTTAGGATTAGGGATAGGGGTAGGATTAGGGAAAGGGTTAGCGATTCATGTGATGGTTAGTGTTAGGTTTACAGTTTAGCTGATGTTTTAGAGTGTTATGGTTAGGGGTATGGTTAGAGTTAGGGTTAGGGTTAGGTTTAGGGTTAGGGCTAGACTGAGGGGATAGTTTAGGGTTAGGTTTAGTTTCAGGTTAGGCTTAGGCTTACGTTTAGGGTGAAGCATACGTTAAGGATGAGGGTTAGGACTAGTGTTAGCGTTACGTGTTTGCGTTAAGGTTAGGGTTAGATTTAGGGTTAGTATTAGGGTCAGGTTTACGTGTTTGGGTTAATGCTAGGGTCAGGTTTAGGCTTAGGTTTAGGGTTAGGGTTAGGGTTCAGTTTAGGGTTAGTGTTAGGGTGCATTTAAAGTTAAGGGCGAGTGTTGAGCTCACGTTAGCGTTAGGTGTTAGGGTTAGGGTTAAGGTTAGGATTAGGTTTAGGGTTAAGTTTAGGTTTATGCTTAGGTTTAGAGTACATGTTAGGGTTAAGTCATTGTTAGGTTTAGGGCTAGGTTAAGGTTAGAGATAGGGTTAGGTTAAGGGTTGGGGTTAGGTTTAGATGTTAGGGTGAGGGTTAGTTCTAGGTTTCCATTTAAGCTGAGTGTGTAGGGTAAGTTTTAGGGTTAGGATTAGGGTTAGGGTTAGAGTTAGGTTCAGGTTTGGGTTAGGTTTATGGTTAGGATTAGGGTTAGGGTCAGGGTTAGGCGGAGATTTAGTGTTATATTTAGTTTTAGGGTTAGAGTTAGGGTGAAGTTTATGTTAAGCGTGAGGGTTAGGGTTAGGGGTTAGGGTTCAGGTTATGGTCCGGGTTAGGGTTAGGTTTACATTTAGGGTTAGGTTTAAGTTTAGTTTTATTTTTGGTTAAGGTTAGGGTTTGAATGAAGTTAGGGGAGGTTTAGGGTCATGGTTAGGGTGAATTTTGGTTAAGAGTGAGGGTTCGGTTTAGGGTTAGGGTTAGGTTTACGTTTAAGGGTAGGCTTAGGCTAAGGATTAGGGTTAGAGTTAGGGTTAGGGGTTCGTGTTTCAGTTTGGTTTACGGTAGAGTTATATTTAGGGTTAAGATTAGGGTTAGGGTAAGAGTTAGAGTTACGTTTACACTTAAGATGAGGGTTTTGGGTAAGTGTTAGGATTAGGCTTAGTGCTAGGGTTAGGGTTAGAGTTAGGGTTAGGAGTTAGGGTTTGGTTTAAGATTATGGTAGGGTTAAGGTTAGGTTAGGGTAAGGTTAGGTTAGGGTTAGGATTAGCATTAGGTTTAGGGCGAAGGATAGGGTCAGAGTTATTGTAAGGGTTTGGATGAGGGTTACAGGTTGGCCAAGGTTAAGGTTAGGGTTAGGTTTAGGGTTAAAGTTAGGGTTAGCTTTAGGATAGAGATAGGGTGAAGTTTAAGATAGGGTGCGGGTTAGGTTTAGGGTTATGGCTAAGGTTTGCGTTAGTTTTCAGGTTATTGTTAAGGTTATGTTTAGGGTTAGGGTTAAGTTTACGGGTTCTGTTTAGTTTTAGGGTCAGGTTTAGATATTAGGTTAGGGTTATTTACAGTGTTACTGTTAGGGTTAGGGTTATGGTTTGTGTCAGGCGTTGTGGTTGGGATGAGGGTTAGGTTTAGGGTTAGGTTTGGTTAGGGTTAGGATTATGGTTATGGTAATGTGTTAGGAGTTAGAGGTGTAGTTTAGGGTTAGGGTTTGGGTGAGGGTTTTGGTTAGGCATTGTGGTTCTGGTCATGGTTAGGTTTGGTTTAGGGTTAGGGTTAGATTTATGATTCGGTTTCGGGTTAGTGTTAGAGTTAGGGTGAGAGTTAGGGTTAAGGTTTGGGTTATGCTTTGGTGTTATGCGTTAGGGTTTGATTTCAGGTTCGGGTTATCCTTAGGGCTTAAAGGTTCAGGTGAGTGTTAGGGTTAGGCTTAGGGATAGCTTTAGGGTTAGGGTTCGGGGTACAGTTAGGGGTTAGGTTGAGGGTTATGGTTAGTTTTACAGTTAAGGTGAGTGTTCAGGGTAAGTGTTATGGTTATGGTTAGAGTTAGGGTTAGGGTTCGGGTGAAGTTTCAGTTAATAGTGAGGGTTACGCTAAAAGTTAGGGTTAATGTTAGAGTTAGGGTTAAGGTTAGCATTAGTGTTAGGTTTAGGGTAGGTAAGGTTACGGTTAAGACTAGGTTTACGGTAAAGGGTTGGGCTGGGTTAGGGTTAGGGTTAGGTTTAGAATTATACTTAGTGCTGAGTTTAGGGTTAGGGTTAGGGTCAGGATTCGAGTTATTGTTTGGTTTAGGTATAGGTAGAGTTAAGGTTAGGTTTAAGTTTAGGTTTGGGGAAGGGTTAGGTTTACGTCAGCGTTAGGTTTAGGATTAGGGATCGGGTTAGGGTTTGTGAAAGGGTTAGGGGTTCGTCTGAGGGTAAGTGTTAGGTTTACAGTGAAGCTGATGCTTTAGGGTGTTATGGTTAGGGTCATTGTTAGGTTTAGCGTTCGGGCTAGAGTTAGGTGATAGTTTAGGGTTAGGTTTAGTTTTAGGGTTAGGCTTAGGCTTAGGTTTAGGGTGAAGTTTAGGTTAAGGATGAGAGTTATGTTTAGGGTTAGTGTTAGGGTTAGGTGTTTGGGTTAAGGTTAGGGTCAGTTTAGGGTTCGGTTTAGAGTTCGGGTTAGCGTTAGGGTTCGGGTTAGGTGTTTGGGTTAACGTTAGGGTCAGGTTTATGTTTGCGTTTAGGGTTAGTGTTGGGTTCGTTTTAGGGTTAGTGTTTGGGTGAAATTTAAGTTAAGAGTGAGGGTTGAGCTTAGGGTTAGGGGTTAGGGTTAGGGTTAAGGTTAGTTTTAGGTTTAGGTTTAAGATTAGGTTTAGGGTAAGTGTTAGGGTTAAATCATGGTTAGGCTAGGGCACGGTTAAGGTTAGAGATAGGGTCAGGTTAAGGGTTGGGGTTAGGTTTAGATGTTAGGGTGAGGGTTAGTGCTAGGTTTCCATTTAAGTTGAGTTTGTAGGGTAAGTTTTAGGGTTGGATTAGGGTTAGAGTTAGTGTCAGGGTTAGGGTTAAGGTTCGGGTTAGGGTTAGGTTTATGGTTAGGATTTGGGTTACGGTCAGGGTTAGGGGGAGATTTAGTGTTATGTTTAGTTTCAGGGTCAGGGTTAGGGTGAAGTTTAGGTTAAGGATGAGGGTTAGGGTTAGGTTTAGTGTTAGGGTTAGGTGTTTGGGTTAAGGTTAGGGTCAGGTTAGGGTTAGGGTTAGGGTTAGGCTTACTGTTAGGGTTAGGTGTTTGGGTTAATGTTAGAGTCAGGTTTAGGGTTAGGTTTAGAGTTAGGATTAGGTTTTGGTTTAAAGTTGGAGTTCGGGATAGGGTGAAGTTTAATTTAAGGGTGAGGGTTGAGCTTAGGGTTTGGGGTAGGGGTTAGGGTTCAGGTTAGGATTAGGTTTAAGGTTAAGGTTAGGTTTAGGGTCAGGTTTAGGGTAAGTGTTAGGATTAAGTCATGTTTAGGTGTAGGTCTAGGATAAGGTTAGAGATAGGGTTAGGTTAAGGGTTGGGTTTAGGTTTAGATGTTAGGGTGTGGGTTAGTGGTAGGTTTCCATTTAAGCTGAGTGTGTAGGGTAATTTTTATGGTTAGGATTAAGGTTAGAGTCAGGGTCAGGGTCAGGGTTAGGGTTAAGTTTAGGGTTAGTTTTATACTTAGGATTGGGTTAGGTTCATGGTTGGGGAGATTTAGTGTTATGTTTAGTTTTAGGATAGGGTTAGGGTGAAGTTGACGTTAAGCGTGCGGGTTAGGGTTAGGGCTAGGGGTTATTGTTCAGATTAGTGTCAGGGGTAGGGTTAGGGATAGGTTTAGGGTTTGTTTTAGTTTTGTTTAAGGTTAGGGTTTGAATAAAGTTAGGGTAGGTTTAGGGTTATGGTTAGGTCTGGGCTAAGGATTAGGGTTAGAGTTAGGGTTAGGGGTGTTTTGGTTAGGTTTAGGGTAGGGTTTTATTTAGGGTTAGGGTAAGAATTAGAGTTACGTTTACAGTTAAGGTGAAGGTTTTGGGTATGTGTTACGGTTAGGGTTAGGGTTAGAGTTAGGATTAGGGTTTAGGGTTAGGTTTAATTTTATGGTAGGGTTAAAGTTAAGGTTAAGGTTAGGTTAGAGTTAGGGTAGGGTTAGGATTAGGATTAGGTTTAGGGTGATGTTTAGGGTCAGAGTTATCGTAAGGGTTAGGTGTAGGGTGACTGGTGGGCCAAGGTTAAGGTTAGTGTTAGGTTTAGGGGTAGGGTTAGGGTTAAAGTTAGGGTTAGCTTTAGGTTAGGGATAGGGTGAAGTTTAAGATAGGGTGTGGGTTAGGGTGAGGGTTATGGCTAAAGGTTTGGGTAAGTTTTCAGGTTATTGTTAAGGTTACGTTTAGGGTTAGGGTTAAGTTTATGGGTTATGTTTAGTTCTGGGTTAGGGTTAGATTTTAGGTTAAGGTTAAGTTTAGTGTTACGGTTATGGTTAGGGTTACGGTTTGTTTTAGGCGTTGTGGTTGGGTTGAAGGTTAGTTTTAGCGTCAGGGTTGAGCAGGCTTAGGATTATGGTTAGGATAAGGTGTTAGGGGTTAGAGGTGTAGTTTATGGTTAGGGTTTCGGTGAGGGTTCTGGTTAGGCATTTTGGTTCTGGTCATGGTTAGGTTTGGTTTAGGGTTAGGGTTAGGTTTATGATTAGGTTTCGGGTTAGTGTTAGATTTAGGGTGAGTGTTTGGTTTAAGGTTTGGGTTAGGCTTTGGTGTTAGGGGTTTGGTTTGGGTTAGGGTTATCGTTAGGGCTTAGGGTTTCAGGTTAGTGTTAGGGCTAGCATTAGGGTTAGTGTTGAGGGATACGTTTAGGGGTTCTGGTGAGGGTTACGGTTAGTTTTACAGTTAAGGTGAGGGTTTAGGGCAAGTCTTATGATTAGGGTTAGAGTTAGAGTTACGGTTAGGTTTAGGGTTAGGTTTAGATGTAGGGTAAGATTTAGGTTTACTTTCAGGTTCAGGGTGAGAGGTAGTGTTCTATTTAGGGTCAAGGTTAGAGTTAGGTTTAGGATTCGGTCTAGGGTTAGGATTAGGATTAGTTTTAGGGTTAAGTTCAGGGCTATTGAAATGCTTAGGTTTAGGGTTACAGGTGGACTAGCATTCTACTTAGAGTTAGGTTTAAGCTTAGGGTTTGGGTTAGGTTTAGGTTTACACTTAAGATTAGGATTAGGGTTTGGATGAAGTTTAGGATAGGGTGAGGGTTATTTTTATGGTTTGGGCAAAGTTTGGTTTTGTGTTCAGCTTAGTGTTAAGGTTAGGTTTAGGGTTCGGTTTTGGGTTAGGGGTTATGTTTAGGGTTTGGGTTACGCTTTGGTTTAGGGTTAGTGTGAAGTTTAGGTTAAGGGTGAGGGTTAGGATAAAGGTTAGGATTAGGTTTATGGTAAGGTGTTAGTGGTTAGAGGTGTAGTTTAGGGTTAGGGTTTGGGTGAGGGTTCCGGTTAGGAATTGTGGTTCTGGTCATGGTTGGGTTTGGTTTAGGTTTATGATTAGGTTTCGGGTTAGTGTTAGAGTTAGGGTGAAAGTTAGGGTTAAGGTTTGGATTAGGCTTTGGTGTTAGGGGTTAGGGTTTGTGTTAGAGTTAGGGTTATCGTTAGGGCTCAGGGGTTTCAGGTTAGTTTTAGGGTTAAGGTTAGGGATTGCATTAGGGTTAGGTTTGGGGGATACGGTTAGGGGTTAGGGTGAGGGTTACGGTTAGTTTTACAGTTAAAGTGTGGGTTTAGGATAAGTGTTATGATTAGGGTTAGAGTTGGAGTTATTTTTAGGTTTAGGGTTAGGTGTAGGGGAAGATTTAGGTTTAGGTCCAGGTTTAGGGTTAGAGTTAGTGTTCTCTTTAGGGTCAAGGGTGCAGTTAGGGTTAGGTTAGGATTAGGTCTAGGGCTAGGATTAGGTTTAGGGTTAATTTCAGGGCTATTGTAAGGGTTAGGTTTAGGGTTACAGATGGACTAGGGCTATGGTTAGAGGTAGGTTTAAGGTTAGGGCTTGGGTTAGGTTTAGGTTTAAGGTAGTGTTAGAGTTTGGATGAAGTTTAGGATAGGGTGAGGGTTATTTTTATGGTTAGGGCTAGAGTTTGGGTTTGTGTTCAGGTTAGCTTTAAGGCTAGGGTTCAGGTTAGGGTTAGGGGTTATGTTTAGGGTTAGGGTTATGTTTTGGTTTAGGGTTAGTGTGAAGTTTAGGTTAAGGGTGAGGGTTAGGATAAGCGTTAGAATTAGGGTTAGGATTATAGTTAGTGTTAGAGGTTAGATTTAGGATGCTAACTTTAGGTTTATGGTTAGGGTTGGGTTAATGTTAGAGTTAGGGTTAGATTAGGTTTAATGTTCGTGTTTGGGTTAGGGATAGGGTTAGGGATAGCATTAGGTTTAGGGTTGGGGATACGGTTAGGGGTTAGGGTGAGGGTTGTGGTTAGGGTGTGGGTTAGGGTTAGGTTTACAGTTAAGGTGAGGGTTTAGGGTAAGTGTTATAGTTAGGGTTCGAGTTCGAGTTTGGGTTAGGTTTAGGGTGAAGTTTCAGTTAATAGTCAGGGTCAGGGTAAGGGTTAGGGTTAAGATTACAGTTAGGGTTAAGTTTAGTGTTAGGGTTAGGGTTAGGGTAGGGGTAAGGTTAGGGTTAAGGCTAGGTTTACGGTAAAGGGTAGGGCTAGGTTAGGGTTAGGTTTAGAGTTAGAGCTAGTACTAGGGTTTAGGGTAAGAGGTAGGGTCAGGTTTAGAGTTTTTGTTAGTTTTAGGGTGGAGTTAAGGTTAAGCTTAGCGTTAGGGTAAGTGTTAGGTTTAGGTCAGGGTTAAGGTTAGGATTAGGGATAGGGTTAGGGTTAGGGAAAGGGTTAGGTGTTCGTGGGAGGGTTAGTGTTAGGTTTACACTTAAGCTGATGGTTTACAGTGTTACGGTTAGGTCGGGGTTGTAGTTAGGGTTAGGATGAGGTTTAAGTTTAGGGCTATATTTAGGGGATAGTTTAGGGTTAGGTTTAGATTTAGGGTTAAGGTTAGGCTTAGGTTTATCTTGAAATTTATGTTAAGGATGAGGGTTAGGGTTAGCGTTAGGGTTAGGTGTTTGGGTTAAGGTTAGGGTTAGGTTTAGGGTTTGGGTTAGGGTTAGGTGTTTCGGTTAATGTTAGGGTCAGGTTTAGGGTAAGGGTTAGGGTTCGGTTTAGGATCAGGCTTAGGGTTAGGATTAGAATTAGGGTTAGTGGTTAGGGTTAGGCTTAGGGTTAAGGTTAGGTTTAGGCTAAAGATCAGGATTTGATTTCGAGTTAGGTGTTAGTGTTTCGGTTAGGTTTAGGGTAGGGTTATATTTAGGGTTAGGTTAAGAGTTAGATTTATGTTTACAGTTACGGTGAGGGTTTTGGGTAAGTGTTACATTTAGGGTTAGGGTTAGGTTTAGGGCTAGGGCTAGGGTTAGGTTTAGATTTCGGGTTACCGGTTAGGGTTAGGTTCAAGTTTATGGTAGGGTAAAGTTAGGGTTAAGGTTTGGTTAGGGTTAGGGTCAGGGTTAGGATTAGGATTAGGTTTAGGGTGAGGGTTAGGGTCAGAGTTATTGTAAGGGTTAGGTTTGGGGTTACAGGTGGGCCAAGGTTAAGGTTAGGGTCAGGGTTAAAGTTAGGGTGTGCTTTAGATTAGGGATAGGGTGAAGTTTAAGATAGGGTGAGGGTTAGGGTTATGGCTAAGGTTTGCTTGAGTTTTCAGGTTAGTGTTAAGGTTATGTTTAGGGTTAGGAATAAGTTTATGGGTTCTGTTTACTTTTAGGGTTGGGGTAGATTTTAGGTTAGGGTTAAGTTCAGTGTTACGGTTAGGGTTAGGTTTACGGTTTGTGTTAGGCATTGTGGTTGGTGTGAGGATTAGGTTTAGGATTAGGGTTGGGTAGGGTTAGGATTCTGGTTATGGTAAGGTGTTAGGGATTAGAGGAGTAGTTTTGGGTTAGGGCTTGGGTGAGGGTTCCGGTTAGGCATTGTGGTTCTGGTCATGGTTAGGTTTGGTTTAGGGTTAGGGTTAGTTTTATGATTAGGTTTAGGGTTAGTGTTAGAGTTAGGGTTAGGCTTTGGTGCTAGGGGTTAGGTTTTGGGTTAGGGTTAGGGTTATCGTTAGGGCTTAGGTTTTCAGGTGAGTGTTAGGGTTAGGGTTAGGGATAGCATTAGGGTTAGCTTTTGGAGGTACGGTTAGGGGTTAGGTGAGGGTTACAGTTAGTATTGCAGTTAAGGTTAGGTTTTAGGACAAGTGTTAGGATTAGGGTTAGAGTTAGAGTTAGGGTTAGGTTTAGGGTTAGGTGCAGGGTAAGTTTTAGGTTTAAGTCCTGGTTTAGGGTTAAAGTTAGTGTTCTATTTAGGGTCAAGTTTAGAGTTCGGGTTAGGTTTAGGATTAGGTCTATTGTTGGGCTTAGGATTAGGGTTAGGTTCAGAGCTATTGTAAGGCTTAGGTTTAGGGTTACAGATGGACTAGCTTTACGGTTAGAGTTAGGTTTAAGGTTAGGGTTTGGGCTAGGTTTACGTTTACGGTTATGATTAGGGTTAGGATTTGGTTGAAGTTTAGCATAGGCTGAGGGTTACTTTTAGGGTTAGGGCTAGAGTTTGGGTTTGTGTTCAGGTTAGTGTTATGGTTAGATTTAGGGTCCAGTTTAGGGTTAGGGGTTAGGTTTAGTGTTAGGGTTAGTTTTAGGTTTAGGGTTAGTGTGAAGTTTAGGTTAAGGGTGAGAGTTAGGGTTAGGGTTAGGGTTAGGATTAGGGTTAGTGTTAGACGTTAGGTTTAGGCTGCTAGTTTTAGGTTTATGGTTAGGGTAGGTTTAAGTTTAGGGTGAATGTTAGGGTTAGTGTTAGATTAGGGTTACTGTTCGTGTTAGGGTTACAGTTAGGGTTAGGGATAGCATTAGGTTTAGGGTTAGGAATATAGTTAGGGGTTAGGGTGAGGGTTGGGGATATGGTGAGGGTTAGGTTTAGGTTTACAGTTAAGGTGAGGGTTTAGGGTAATTGTTATGGATAGGGTTAGAGTTAGGGTCATGGTGAAGTTTCAGTTAATAGTGGGGTTCAGGGTTAATGTTAGATTTAGGGTTAAGGTTAGTGTTAGGGTTAGGTTTAGGTTAGGGTTAAGGTAGCGGTCAGGTTAGGGTTAAGACTAGGTTTACGGTAAAGTGTAAGGCTAGGTTAGGGTTAGGTTTAGAGTTAGTGCTAGGCTTTAGGGTTAGGGTTAAGGTCAGGTTTAGAGTTATTGTGAGGTTTACGGTTAAGGTTAGGGTAGAGTTAAGGTTAAGGTTAAGTTTAAGGTTAGGGTAAGAGTTAGGTTTCCGTCAGGTTTAGGGTTAGGATGAGGGATAGGGTTAGGGTTAGGGAAAGGGTTAGGGTTTCGTGTGAGGATTAGTGTTATGTTTACATTAAGCTGATGTTTTTGGGTGTTACAGTAAGGTTTAGGGTTAGAGTTAGGTTAGGTTTAGAGTTAGGGCTAGAGTATGGTGATAGTGCTTTAGGTTTAGGTTTAGGGTGGAATTTAGGTTAAGGATGAGGGTTAGGGTTGGGGTAGGTGTTTGGATTAATGTTAGGGTCAGGTTTAGGGTTTTGGTTTAGAGTTCAGGTTAGATTCAGGGTTAGGGTTAGATTTAGGTTTAGGGTTAGGGTTAGGTTTAGTGTTAGTTTAGCTTAGGGTTAGGGTTTGAATGAAGTTAGGGTAGGTTTAGGGTTATGGTTAGGTTGAAATTTTGGTTAAGTGTGAGGGTTTGGTTTCGGGTTAGGGTTAGAGTTAGGGTTAGTGGTTAAGGTTAGGTTTAGG